>NW_013676419.1:0-2252 GCF_000517525.1 Limulus polyphemus
TACGTTGGTTTTTAACAAGAATAAATTACGGTTACATGTAAATAATGATTGTTGTCAATACGTTGGTTTTTAACAAGAATAAATTACGGTTACATGTAAATAATGATTGTTGTCAATACGTTGGGTTTTAACAAGAATAAATTACGGTTACATGTAAATAATGATTGTTGTCAATACGTTGGTTTTAACAAGAATAAATTACGGTTACATGTAAATAATGATTGTTATCAATACCTTGGTTTTAACAAGAAGAAATTACGGTTACATGTAAATAATGATTGTTGTCAACACGTTGGTTTTAACAAGAATAAATTACCGTTACATATAGATAATGATTGTTATCAATACGTTGGTTTTAACAAGAAGAAATTACGGTTACATGTAAATAATGATTGTTTATAATTTGTGTACATAGGTGCAGTTCATACTGTCTGGAGAGGATGACGAGACAGAAGTTAGGACTTTTGGTGATGACAACCGTAAAATTTTCAGAAGAGGTGGATTGGACACTTTCATTATGACTGTACCAAGGTAACAAAGGACATCTTTGTATGACACTTTCATTATGACTGTATCAAGGTAACAAAGGACATCTTTGTATGACACTTTCATTATGACTGTACCAAGGTAACAAAGGACATTTTTGTATGACACTATCATTATGACTGTACCAGATAACAAAGGACATCTTTGTATGACACTTTCATTATGACTGTATCAAGGTAAACAAAGGACATCTTTGTATGACACTTTCATTATGACTGTACCAAGGTAACAAAGGACATCTTTGTATGACACTTTCATTATGACTGTATCAAGGTAACAAATGGCATCTTTGTATGACACTTTCATTATGACTGTACCAAGGTAACAAAGGACATCTTTGTATAACACTTTCATTATGACTGTATCAAGGTAAACAAAGGACATCTTTGTATAACACTTTCATTATGACTGTATCAAGGTAAACAAAGGACATCTTTGTATGACACTTTCATTATGACTGTATCAAGGTAACAAAGGACATCTTTGTATGACACTTTCATTATGACTGTACCAGATAACAAAGGACATCTTTGTATGACACTTTCATTATGACTGTACCAAGGTAACAAAGGACATCTCTGTATGACACTTTCATTATGACTGTACCAAGGTAACAAAGAACATCTTTGTATGACACTTTCATTATGACTGTATCAAGGTAACAAAGGACATCTTTGTATGACACTTTCATTATGACTGTATCAAGGTAACAAAGGACATCTTTGTATGACACTTTCATTATGACTGTACCAAGGTAAACAAATGACATCTTTGTATCAAGACAAAACGCACTTGTATTTTATAGCTGTTTCAATGCACAAGACCCAGAGAATAATTCCATTATTTTTAGTACCAAACTGGTCATGTTATTAGGAATTATACCTAACAGTTTGTTGGAGCCATAATACAACGTGATGTTAAATCCAGAACATGCTGTAAGGTGTTCTGGGAAGGGTGGGATTCCATTCAGTCAATAATATCATACACAATTCATGGAGCGAAATAGGCAGAGGATTGTTCATCCCAAGAATGTTCGATCGGAATGAGATCCTGGGACTGTGATACCCATAGGAGATGTTCCTAAAACCATCCAACAGTCCTAAGGTATGCCGAAAAAACATGTACCCAATAATGGCTCCACAGGAAAGGTGAGTTATTATTGTGGATTTCTCCAAATCTGTCATCTGTCAACTCTGCAACAACGCGTAAAGCGTAATTCATTAGACCTCATCAATTTTCCCCAGTCCTTATTATAGTCTGCGCTCTCTACACCACTAAAAACGTTTTTTCTTGTTGGTAACTTGGTCCAGTGACTCCTACTGCTGGAAACATTTTCGCAAGGTTCAGCTGGAGATGGTTGTGAATTACCCTGGATTGAAACCCTTTCGGTCTTTCGGCAATTACTTGTTTGTGGCTACAACCCCCCCCCCCCTTACAGAAGACATTTTATTCAACTTTTTCCATTGGTGATAAACTTAACTGGAATAGCCGACAATAAAACTGTTTTGGCCACTATTATGCTAGACGTGCACCCAGAATCATGCCTCTTTTGAACAATGGAATTTCTTAGCCTTTCCTCTTGTCTGTAAGACTGGCTACAAATATAATGGTTGGAGACAGCTTGAATGGGTAATGAAGAAAAACTTTAATATAAATTTAACATAACAGCAAATGTACAAAGTTTCGACAAGGTTTTGTCATCATCA
>NW_013676419.1:2964-7557 GCF_000517525.1 Limulus polyphemus
TGATGATGACAAAACCTTGTCGAAACTTTGTACATTTGCTGTTATGTTAAATTTATATTAAAGTTTTACTTCATTACCCATTCAAGCCGTCTCCAACCATTATTAGTCTCAAAGTGGGTTCCTCGTCACCGAATTTGGCTACAAATATGCTTTTCCCAGTAATTTACATTGCTACTGGGATCACGTGACGCATCACGTGGTCAGTTTATGTTGCACCTGCAGCTCACGACAAAGCACCTAGTAAAGTGGTTGACCTGTGTATAACATTACCAAGGACTGAACTTTCACAGAGGACGTCTAAAAGCTATTTTCAAAGGTATAGATTGAATATTCGTTATTACTTTGACATTAATATTTAGATCATAGCCGCTATTATTTTGACACTAGATAATTATTTAATTATTATTGCCATTCAGAATAGTTGCAGTGAGAAAAGTATTTCTCATAATTGTTTTCTCTAGTACCTACAAACGGCCTGTAGGTGACTTCGTCGTAATAATCTATAATCCATTTTTAGATCCCTCGGACGACTGAACTATATGCGGATTTGGCACGATAACTCTGGCAAAGGTAAATTCCGGTCGTGGTTTCTTAGCTTCATTGTGATTCGAGACGTTCAGACCGGTCAAAAGTATGAGTTCATAGCGAACAAATGGTTTGCAGTTGAAAAAGATGACGGAGCGGTAAGTAAAACTAGATGGTTTCAAGCCGTGTCAAGCTAATTGTGTGGGTGTATTATTTTTCCTTTTCAATTTAGTCCCGAGAACAATATTGTCTGCAATAACTACTGATCCGCGAGAAACCAAAAAGTTAAACCTCACAACATATGATTTTCCTCGTTGTATGTGGCGGATGATGGCCCGTGGTTAGGGCACCGGAATTTGTAGCTGAGGCTCCATGGTTCGCGTCCTGTTACAAAGAAGAATAAATAGCGCTACGTACTTTCAGGCCAACAGTGCACTATAAGAGTAGCGTTCAAACCTCACTATTTGATGTGACAAAAGTAGTCTTAGAGTTAGTGGTAGGTGATGCGTTATAAAAGTGACGTTCAAACCTCACTATTTGATGTGACAAAAGTAGTCTTAGAGTTAGCGGTAGGTGATGCGTTATAAGAGTGACGTTCAAATCCCAGTATTTGATCTGACAAAAGTAGTCTTAGAGTTAGTGGTAGTTGATGCGTTATAAGAGTGACGTTCAAATCCCACTATTTGATGTAACAAAAGTGGCCCAAGAGCTGTTGGCGGGTGGTGTTAACTATCTATTTCCCTCTGGTCTATCACCTCAAAATTAGAAACGACTAGCGCAGATATTCCTCTTGCAGCTTTACGCGAAATTCAACGAAACAGAAACGTTGAATGTACGTAAATTTCTATTGGTTTTGGCAAACACTTGCCAAATAACGTAAGTGTTTGTGTTTTGTTATAGCAAAGCCATCTGCTGTGTCCAACGAGGAGAAACAAACCCCTGATTTTAGTGTTATTAATCCGAAGACTTGCCGCTATCCCACCGAGGGACAATAACGTGGGAAATAAATAAATAAAAAAACTTGGGGTCGTTAATGGATTTTAAAAAAAAAATCCATCTGAGAACCTCTTTTTATGTTTTGATGAAAGTATCCTGTTGCTCTGTTTTTTAATGGTTGATATAAATGAACGTAACGAATATTGGAAATATGAAAACGACAGATGAACAATGAAGGAAGTAATACCATTGTCCTAATGTAAGCTTTCATTAAATTCAAATACAAAATTAAATATAACATTTTTTTTATTGTAAAGCACAAAATTACACAATGGGCTATCCATGCCCAGCCCATCACGTGTATCAAGACTCGATTTTTAGCGTTATAAGCCCACTAAAGTAACTAAACTGTGTTTTATTGCTCACTTGAGAATGGTTAAATTATATGAACTTAAGTTTTGATTAGTTTTAGTGAGTGGATGAAACTAAGGACTTCTTGATTAGGGCCTGGCACGGCCTGGTGATTAGGGCGCTGGACTCGCAATCTGAGGGTCGCCCTTTCATCCGTGGGGATTTTATAATGTGACGAACAATCCCACTTTTCGTTGGTAAAGTGAAGTTCAAGAGTTGACTTCCTGTCTTCCTTCTAGTCTATCACGGCTAACGCAGATGGCTGTCGAATTACTTTGCGCGAAATTCAACACCGAATCAACCAAGCCGATTTTAACAACCAATAATGTTCTCCCAGATTTTAATAAAAAAACAAATCAAATCCAGTTTTGGCAATGAGAAACTGGATTAATTATTTTACGTAAAAATTATTAAACAATATATTGTTAATATATTTTCTTTTATTTAATGGTTATGTTTTAAAATATCTGTGTTGGTTTTTGAACAGTTTTGTTGTTTTCTATATTATTAGTGTTTCCTTGTTTTGTATATCTTGTTTTTGTGTGTTTATTTGTTAATATTTCAGATGTTTTTCTTTTAAAAAGGTAGAGTATTTCATGTTAATTTCTGGTGATACGTAGGGTATTTCATGTTAATTTCTGGTGATATGTAGTTTTTCGTGTTAATTTCTGGTGATATGTAGTTTTTCGTGTTAATTTTTGGTGATATGTAGTTTTTCATGTTAATTTCTGGTGATATATAGAGTATTTCATGTTAATTTCGGGTGACATATAGAGTATTTCATGTTAATTTCTGGTGATATTTAGAGGTTTTCATGTTAATTTCTGGTGATATATAGAGGTTTTCATATTATTTTCTGGTGATATGTAGTTTTTCGTGTTAATTTCTGGTGATATATAGAGTATTTCATGTTAATTTCTGGTGATATATAGAGGTTTTCATGTTAATTTCTGGTGATATGTAGTTTTTCGTGTTAATTTCGGGTGATATATAGAGTATTTCATGTTAATTTCTGGTGATATATAGAGGTTTTCATGTTAATTTCTGGTGATATGTAGTTTTTCGGGTTAATTTCTGGTGATACGTAGAGTTTTTCATGTTTATTTCTGGTGATATATATAGTATTTCATGTTAATTTCGGGTGATATATATAGTATTTCATGTTAATTTCGGGTAATATATATAGTATTTCATGTTAATTTCTGGTGATATATAGAGGTTATCATGTTAATTTTTGGTGATACGTAGTTTTTCATGTTAATTTCTGGTGATACGTAGAGTTTTTCATGTTAATTTCTGGTGATATATATATAGTATTTCATGTTAATTTCTAGTGATATATATATAGTATTTCATGTTAATTTCTGGTGATAAAGATCGACAGACTTCTACCTGTTGCTGGCAAAGGAGAAGCCACTGAATTTTCCCATCTTTTCAATGTCACCTCAAGAAAAAATCTGTCCGACGGACACCTCTGGTTCTCCATATTCATGCGCCCACCAAAAAGCCGTTTCACTCGCTGTCAGCGTGTGTCCTGCTGCATTGCATTACTTTATCTATCGATGTTAGTTAATGCAATGTGGTATGGTCGGACATCTTCAAAACCATCGGCCTCAGCTGTAAGCGTTGGACCTCTGTCTCTTAGCCCGGAACAGGTGAGTTCCTCTTTCATCTAAACTATTTAATAACTGAAATAAAACTTCTTATTTATGCATTATTATCAGATGTTCAAACAAACTAAAAAGATGTTATAGTCCAGATCTATAACATTCAGACCCCCCATAAGTTAAAATAACGAAAAAAAAGTTTAGTGTTCCATGCTTAATAGTGGTTATGACGCTCGACTCGCAATCTGAGGGTCGCGGGTTCGAATCCCCGTCCCACCAAACATGTTCGCCCCATCAGCCGTGGAGGCGTTATAATGTAACGGTCAATCCTACTATTCGTTTGTAAAAGAGTAGCCCAAGAGTTGGCGGTGGGTGGTGATGACTAGCTGCTTTCCCTCTAGTCTTTCACTGCTAAATTAGGGACGGCTAGCGCAGATAGCCCTCGTGTAGTTTTGCGCGAACTTCAAAACAAACAATCTTAATAGTGTTCGCTTTTATCTTTATTAATAGTTCCGAGATTTTCAGTTGTTCTTTATTTACAGAAAAGCGACTGTATGTTTTTGTTCCGGTTTCACTATATCTTGACTTCCGAAATTTCGGGTAGTTTCCAAACATCGATACTTCAGAGATATTGTAACATTAGTAGGATTCACCAACCCCGAACGACTTCACTCGAAAAAAGCATTTATTTACATTGTGTTAGCTAATTGATTTGTTATTGTAATGATTTATTTTTTGATTCGTTTGTTATTGTAATGATTTATTTCTTGATTCGTTTGTTATTGTAATGATTTAATTCTTGATTTGTTTGTTATTGTAATGATTTATTTCTTGATTTGTTTGTTATTGTAATGATTTATTTCTTGATTCGTTTGTTATTGTAATGATTTATTTCTTGATTTGTTTGTTATTGTAATGATTTATTTCTTGATTCGTTTGTTATTGTAATGATTTATTTCTTGATTCGTTTGTTATTGTAATGATTTAATTCTTTATTCGTTTGTTATTGTAATGATTTAATTCTTGATTCGTTTGTTATTGTAATGATTTATTTCTTGATTTGTTTCTTATTGTAATGATTTATTTCTTGATTTGTTTCTTATTGTAATGATTT
>NW_013676419.1:8251-10385 GCF_000517525.1 Limulus polyphemus
TTTGTTTGTTATTGTAATAATTTATTTCTTGATTTGTTTGTTATTGTAATAATTTATTTCTTGATTCGTTTGTTATTGTAATGATTTAATTATTGATTTGTTTGTTATTGTAATGATTTATTTCTTGATTCGTTTGTTATTGTAATGATTTAATTCTTGATTTGTTTGTTATTGTAATGATTTAATTTTTGATATGTTTGTTATTGTAATGATTTATTTCTTGATTTGTTTGTTATTGTAATGATTTGTTTCTTGATTTGTTTGTTATTGTAATGATTTATTTCTTGATTCGTTTGATCTATTTATTGAAAGTTTTTTACCCAATACAATATTCAATCTAAAATTATTGAACTACTACCATCTTCACAGATCGGAGTTGGAGTAATGGCGAACTTGATTGTCTTTCCTCCAACGTTTCTGATGATCACTCTCTTCAGGAAATCAAAATTACGGAAACTTCGTCCGTCTCGCGTCACGGAAGCGTTAAAAAAACAATGTAAGTTACACCTTTTGAGAAATATTAAACTCGGATTTAATTGTAACATATGTAAAACTGTCAAATCATAAGGAATCATCTTTACAATAATCAAATATGTCGTCTTTATGTACGTCCTGCTTCTGATAATAAATAATAGAGCAACGGCAACGTTTCGGAATTACACAGAAACGAACAAACTGAACAATCTTTAGAAGAATTATTATATAAAGATACAATGAATAATGTTAGAAAAATGAATCAAGCAAAAAAAAAGGGTAAGGAAACATTATAAATATTTAATAAAATTAAAGACCCTGGTAAGGCGATTAATAAAGTAACCAATCAGATGTCTAAGAAAGTACGTGGTTAAATCTTCAATAAAGTACCCAGTTAAAAGTGGTTAATAAAGAAAGTGACTGATTCAGTGTTTAATCTCGTTGTTTCCAAATGTTTTAACACTACACAGCATTACCGTTATCCATGATAAGTAATTACAAGTAGCTTAATACAGAATTGGTGTTATCCATGGTAACTAACTACAAGTAGCTTAACACAACATTACCGTTATCCATGGTAAGTAATTACAAGTAGCTTAATACAGAATTGGTGTTATCCATGATAAGTAATTACAAGTAGCTTAACACGGAATTGGTGTTATCCATGGTTACTAATTACAAGTAGCTTAACACAGCATTACCGTTATCCATGGTTACTAACTACAAGTAGTTTAACACAACATTACCGTTATCCATGGTAACTAACTACAAATAGCTTAACACGGAATTGGTGTTTCCATAGTAACAAGTTACATTTACTACTACGTAATCCATTCTGTCTCTTACACACATTTTTGTATAAAATATATGCCACTAGGTGTCGCACGTTTAATATACGTCTTTTAGACTTTAGAGTACCACTGGATGATCCCGGTAAGAAATTAGTAATCCTAATTGACCTTACCAGGACAACAACTTACTTCCTCATTTTGTCTCCTTCTTATTTCTGTCTCCATTAAAAGTTAACTCGCGCTTTCAAATTTGCCTCTGATGACGTGATGGTTATGTTAACACACCGGTACGAGGTTTATTCTTTCTTAAGTTAGTAGTGTCCACTCAGTATCAATGTATATATATATATTGTATCTTGAAGCTGGAAGAACTGACAACGAAGATTCAACAAGCACTGGGTCCGTTCGACCTGGAACTTCGACATCAACTTCCACTCTCATTTCGGACACAACGAAACCAAGAAAGGACAACGATCGAGAAGATGACACGGAGAAGAAGAAGAAGAAAAAGAAGAAGTTTTTATTTCCATGGTGGTGTCTATATCTTGCGTGGTTCGTTTCTCTCTCAACCATTGCCGTATCCGTGTTTTTCTTGTGGGGCTACGGAGTCCAGTTTGGGGATGAGAAGACCCGTAAATGGGTCACTTCTCTATTAATCTCCTTTTTTACATCTATTCTTGTAACTCAACCCATCAAAGTAAGTCAACCCATTACTTTAGTATTTGTTCCTTAAGAATTTGACCCATTTGCATCATTTTTCTAAAACAAAATATTCTATTCTATACATGATTTACTAAAAGACAGAATGTATAGAATAGAATATTTTGTAATTTAGCTTGATTTACTATAAGACAGAAAGCTAAGTTACA
>NW_013676419.1:11261-17723 GCF_000517525.1 Limulus polyphemus
TACATGATTTACTATAAGACAAAAAGCTAAATTACAAAATATTCTATTCTATACATGATTTACTATAAGACAAAAAGCTAAATTACAAAATATTCTATTCTATACATGATTTACTATAAGACAAAAAGCTAAGTTTCAAAATATTCTATTCTATACATGATTTACTATAAGACAGAAACCTAAATAATGATTTGTGTAAACTCAAAACTTATTAGGAACATATTTTCGAATAGCTACGACAAAAAGACAGTTGGTTAACAAGGTTGGTTAATATCCAGTTTTCAATACGTGTCTTTACTTGTAATACCAAATATAGATATAACGTGACGTCATACTTCTGAGTTATTATCATTTCTCAACAGTATCATTTACTTTATTTAATCATTTGCCAATCGAACCGATATTGATCTGAAAATCGGTTTCCTATAGATGTTAGTTGATTTCTTCTTGTTGTTGCTTAAGAAAAGTTTTAATAACGTTTTCGTCTGACTGCAATACGCTTTTTTAGCCCAATATTTTACACACTTATCGATTTTCAAAACCCTTCCTTTCCCTAGTCATCATAGAATTACGTCAGAGAAGACATCGTGTCTGATAAAGAAATTCGAACAAGTACCAATGACAACAATGGTTTTTGAACAACGTGCATAAAACACTGAATGATTTCCAGTGTACTGATAGTAACTATTAATAGAACTGTTGTTAAGTTGATTCGATACACAGATAAATATTAAAACTGGCTTGATTGTATCTCAGCTTTCAAGTATACCTTTTTAGTGTACTAAAAAGGTATAATGTACTCTGGGATATCCCGAACGTTTCGATGTAAACATTAGAGGGCTCTAATGTTTACATCGAAACGTTCGGGATATCCCAGAGTACATTATACCTTTTTAGTGTCTCTGATGTTTACATCGAAACGTTCGGGATATCCCAGAGTACAGTATACCTTTTTAGTGTCTCTAATGTTTACATCGAAACGTTCGGGATATCCCAGAGTACAGTATACCTTTTTAGTGGCTCTAATGCTTACATCGAAACGTTCGGGATATCCCAGAGTACATTATACCTTTTTAGTGGCTCTAATGTTTACATCGAAACGTTCGGGATATCCGGGATATATTTATTCTACTTCGATAATTTTATAACTTCCAGAAGACTCCTCCAAGATCTTATCGATAAGTAATTTATATATTTGCACGACCGTTAACTTATTGACAGTACAGGGGTTTTAAATACACGCGTTTTGTCAAAAGCTTATTGACAGGAGCAGAAATTTTATCTGTTTAAGTTATAAAGATCTCTTTTTTTTTATTGGAAATAAATAGTTCATTAATTTACCTCCAGGTGTTCTTGATGGCCATGATATTTTCAACCCTCTGTAAGTCCGTAGACAATGATGAAGATGATGCAGAAGAAGACGAAGAAGCTCCAGAGCTTAATCCTGATGAAGAATGGCTTTATGCGGGTACAATTAACGTGTTTTATAGGATAAATATTATTGTTTTATATTCCAGTTATGGGTGAACATTTCAGATAATAGTGCCTTATGTTATGACAACTTCTTCGTTGCCTGGAAGGTCCGCCATTCACAATAACTTTTCAGATAATAGTGCCTTATGTTATGACAACACCTTTGTTGCCTGGAAGGTCCGCCATTCACAATAACATACACTTGATTTCATGCCCTTTGTGGTTCTCAAAGTATCTCTCTTTGTTCTCTAGTTCATAAATACTTTGATTTGTGCTTGAAGTAAATATTTTATGATGTCCCGTATAGAATCACCACGACGTTCAGAGAGGAAACTCTACAAACCCATCAACGTGCAGGCGACGCAAAGAGCTAAAGAAGAGAGGCTTACGGAAATGAAAATGAATGCAGTTATTCGGGAAATTCTTTCTTACCTACTCTTCCTCTGGATTCTTATTGTTTTATCTTATGGGAACAGGGATCCGAACGCCTTCTATATGCAGGTTAACTTGAATAACGCTTTTATTAAGAAGGGAGACTCCTCTTTGGATTTTACACAGGTAAACCCAAATGGGTTTTGGTTTTAGTTTCGTCACGTTGAAACTCAACCTTTATAAATGTATGTGTTTTTTTTTTGTAAATTTTGGTATCCACAGTTAGAAGCAGATCAAAGTACGTGTATTGTTTTGTAACTAATGAATTTCATTGGAGATGAAGATCTGTGATGATAAGAATCACGAAGAAATATATCTGTTATCTACTATATCTTCAAACAACAACAACAACAGAGCAACACTAAATTTCCCACAGCAGCTATGCCAAAGCACGTTACGACACTTGATATACTACACTCAACTGTGTAAAAGAACGTTACGACACTTGATATACTACACTCAGCTGTATAACAGAACGTTACGACACTTGATATACCACACTCAACTGTATAAAACTGTATAAAAGAACGTTATGACACTTGATATACTACACTCAACTGTGTAAAAGAACGTTACGACACTTGATATACTACACTCAGCTGTATAACAGAACGTTACGACACTTGATATACCACACTCAACTGTATAAAACTGTATAAAAGAACGTTACGGCACTTGATATACTACACTCAACTGTATAAAAGAACGTTACGACACTTGATATGCTACACTCAACTGTATAAAAGAACGTTACGACACTTGATATGCTACACTCAACTGTATAAAAGACGTTACGACACTTGATATGCTACACTCAACTGTATAAAAGAACGTTACGACACTTGATATGCTACACTTAACTGTATAAAAGAACGTTACGACACTTGATATGCTACACTTAACTGTATAAAAGAACGTTACGACACTCGATATGCTACACTTAACTGTATAAAAGAACGTTACGACACTTGGTATTTCACACTTAACTGTATAAAAGAACGTTACGACACTTGGTATTTCACATTCAGTTGTCATATCTCATGTTTCAAATATAACGTTTTAGTTATCTTTTATTACTTATTTCACTGCCAAGAGCAAACATTAACTGTTCCAAACCTCTTAACGAGGGAATTACATATGAAGAGAGTAATCTCGACCATTATTTATTACGTCACACAAACGTCACCAAACTCATCGACCATTATTTATTACGTCACACAAACGTCACCAAACTCACATCATTATCTTATATGGATAACAAATTTATATTGTTTTCATTGTTGTGTTTGTTTGTTTGTTTTTAGAGCAGAGCCTCATTAGGATATATTTTGTGTCCATCGCAGGGAATCGAACCTCCGACCTTAGCGTCGTAAGTTCGTAGACTTACCGTTGTCGCACCGAGGGATCATCGTTGTGAATAAATAAACTTTTAAACATCTGCTTAAAACACGAGCGATTAAAACGCCATTAATATCAATAAAAGTTTTCGCCTAGTTACTGTGCACCTTTCTTTAAGACGTGTATTAGTTATTCAACCATTTTAACGTTGGTAAATAATTTATGTTCTAATCCAGGCCACTACGCCTCTTCTGTTTTGGAGATGGGTACGAGAAGCTGTCGTTCCTGAACTGCTGGTTGGAAAGTGGTACAACGGGGGTCAACCCCTTGGACTCCGCGGTTTTTTGGATGACAGGGTGAACCGTCTTATGGGTTACGGTGTACTTCGGCAAGTCCGGACAAAGAACAGTAAGTCTCATATTATTATTTTTTCCGTTAATTTTTCTCTCCTGTTTTTTTTGTATAGACGTTAATATTAGAAAAACTTATTTTGAAGTTTTCTTATCAAAAGTTTCTGAAAAAAAAAAAACTGGGACCTGAACTGGGTTCGAACGAAGGCTCTATAATGCCGAGAGGCCCGGCATGGCCAGGTGGTTAGGGCGCTCGACTCGCAATCTGAGGGTCGCGGGTTCGAATCCCCGTCACACCAAACATGCTCGCCCTTTCAGCCGTGAGTGTGTTATAATGTGACGGTCAATCCCACTATTCGTTGGTAAAAGAGTACCCCAAGAGTTGGCGGTGGGTGGTCTTATCCTGCTAAATTAGGGACGGCTAGCTACACTTCAAAATTTAGGACGACTCCTCGAGTGGCTTTCGGCAAAATTCAACAAACAAACCACAAATATTTTCTGAACCACTTTGTTTTGCGAAGGTTTAGATGTATTGTTTTATAAAACCTTTCTAGTAGATACCTCACGCTCTTCAGTTTAATACATAAAATCCAGTTGTTTTAAACTAGAAAAACGTTTCGATTAATTTAAATTACTACTCATTGTTACAGACACGTGCAACATTGTTCCTGTTATGAAGGACATATCGGAAAGCTGCAGTGGTATGACAAGTATTATTGACGAAGATCGGAAGGATTATAGTCCAGGCTGGACAGAGCCACCTACCGGAAACAGCAAGGATGAATACCACTATCGTTCGTCGTCCGAATTGGATGGATTACCTTTTTGGGGCAAACTTGATGTCTACAGCGGAGGGGGCTACGTCTTTCCCCTTCGAGGAACCAGGAAGCAACTGAAAGAGATGATATTGAAGTTAGAAACGTCTGATTGGGTTGACAGCAGAACCAGGGCTGTGTTTGTGGAATTCTCTGTTTATAACGCTCAGGTCAACCTGTTTGGAGTAGTAACCATAGTAGCGGAGTTTTTTCCGGGAGGTGGCATCGTTCCATTTTATAGGATCGACCCGATTCGTTTGATGAGATATCACGAAGGTTTCGGCCTCTTTGTTCTCCTCTGTGAGGTCTTTTACGTGGTCTTTACCCTCTTTTTCACCGTAAGAGAAATTAAAAATATCCGAAAAGAGCGCACGGCGTACTTTCAAAGTTACTGGAGTATAATCGAGCTCGTTATTATTGGATTGTCCTACACCGCTATTGTCTTCTACGTTTATCGAATGGTCATCACACACAGGATCTTGAAGATTTTCACCGAAACTAATGGTAACGGCTACGTGAAGCTTCAGTTTGTTGCTGCAGTTGATGAGATTTTTGGTTACATCTCGTCTTTCTTGATATTCATCGCCATTTTGAAATTCACCCGACTGCTCCGGTTTAACCGGAGAATGGGATTTTTGTACAGCACCTTATCTCAGTGCTCCAAGGATCTCAAATCCTTCTGTGTCGTGTTTCTGATCACTTATCTAGCTTTTGTCCAAGTTTTCTACCTGATATTCGGCGTCTCTTTAATCGAATTTTCGTCCTTCGTCAACTCTGCGGAAACTTCGTTCAACATGATGCGCGGGAAATTTGACTTTGAATCCATGTATCTGACGGCTCCTGTTGTTGGTCCTTTAATCTTCTTCTTCTTTGCTTTCATTACGTCAATCATCTTACTGAACATCTTCATCACTCTTATCATCAGCTCATTCCAGTCCGTAAAAGACGATATCGATAAGCAATCCAACGATTTTGAGATCATCAGTTTTATGAAAAATAAATTTAAGTCAATGTTTGGAGCCGATGGATCGGAGCAAAACGATCAAATAGACCAGCCAGTCCCACAATCTCGGGATCAAATTGACAGATTTCCAGAGAAAGTCGACCGACTATTATACTATATAAATGATATGTATTTCGAAGGAACGCTGGACCTAAAGAACAAATCGGCGCTGAAAGCCATCTACAAAGGATCTGGAGAAAACACCGCTGGTATAATACGTAGAAATCCACACAAGCCTTTGCCTCTGATTGACTGGAGCGAATTAACAGATGACCAAAAGGTACTTGACAAACTGTGAGCTGGTGGAAGAAAAAGAAAACATTTTAATCTACTTAGAATTCGACTTTCCGTTTCCTTGGAGCTAGAATTATCCCCTCTCCTACAACACTCGTAGATCTTATTATTTTGAGATTTTGCAATATTACAGTTTAGTTTAATCATTAAATAATCTTTACACAATTTTAGCAAACTTATAGGCGCTTGTGAATGAAATTTATAAACAAATATCATACCAAGTTATTTATTTATTGGTGTTTTGTGATCAGGAGGAAGTACACAGTGCCCATTTTACTGTTCTTCTCCTTCACTGATGCTTCGTGATTGAAAACATTTATGTAAAGTTCAACAGCACAGACCTTAGAATATCAATAAAGCATCTCTAAGCACGTTGTAGTGTGGTTGTGTTCCCTTTAGACAAGTAATTCATGTTCTTAATAGAACATCTAAAACCATAATGTAAATTCGTTATCTTTTTACTTATGAGTCGTATGCTAACTTTGAGTTTATCTTCAAAATAACATTAGCACTTCATTTACTATGATATTCTAAGCCTTTTTTTTTCCTTTTTTAATGTTTGCAATATTACAAAAATATTATACTTCTTTACCACGTGTTTTCGGATAATACTACATGGTCTTGATCTGTTTTCTGACTACTACTACAACCTAAATACTTTCCTTACAGAGAACACTGGTCTTGATCTGTTTCCTGACTACTACTACAACCTAAATACTTTCCTTACAGAGAACACTGGTCTTGATCTGTTTCCTGA
>NW_013676420.1:0-5598 GCF_000517525.1 Limulus polyphemus
CTTGTTTCTTTTTCCTCCTAGAACTTCTGTAATTTCTCTTCTTGTTTCTTTTCTCGTACTTCTTGTTTCTTTTTTCTTTCTTCTTGTTTCTTTTTCCTCCTAGAACTTCTGTAATTTCTCTTCTTGTTTCTTTTCTTTTTCCTCCAACAACTGCTGTAATTTCTCTTCTTGTTTATTTTCTTTCTCCTCCAACCACTGCTGTAGTCTCTCTTCTTCTTTATTTTTTTCTCCTCCAACCACTGTTGTAATCTCTCTTGTTTATTTTGCTGTTCCAGCTGCCACTGTTGCAGGTTGTCTTGCAAGTGCTGTTGTCTCTTTTCTTGTTTCTTTTCTTTTTCCTCCAACCACTGCTGTAATCTACCTTGTTTATTTTGCTGTTCCAGCTGCCACTGTTGCAGGTTTTCTTGCAACTGCTGTTGTCTCTCTATTTGTTTCTTTTCTTTTTCCTCCAAGAACTGCTGTAATTTCTCGTCTTGTTTCTCTTCTCGTTCTTCTTGTTTCTTTTGCTGTTTTGTTTTGCGCCATCAAATCTGTTGATTTGCCGCTTCTCGTTTCCATTTTTTTATCCCACTTCTGACACCAATTTGTTACGCCTCCGTTCGTTAGTTAATTTTCCGTAAAAATTCTTTCCGAAGAAACTTTACCGATACAAGTCTTTTCTTAAATAAAACTGGTTTATTATTTCTGAATACAATTTTGTGATACACTTGATTTCAACAGTCGCGCTGTAACAAACGCTATAATTCACAACGAACGTCTCACGTGCTCAACTCAACAATACTCTGTCTGCAGTTCAATTACACATTGTTCCGTCGCTTCTTGGCCGTCTTATATATACAAGAATACCCCATATGTAATAGTCTCCCGACGCTTCATGAACGTTCTAGAAGCGTGTGGCGTATTTCTAGTGTCACGTGACTTCCGCTGTCGTAACAATATCAATAAACTACAGAATGGCCGTTATTTGTTTCTTCTGTTGATTTATATGTATCGGGAAAGAAACAGTCGGACTCTAAGAGGTACTCGTGTTGTCCGAATGACTCTGTAAGCCTTGTTTTGTGAATAAAGATACACTTTATTCAGCATCGAAGCAAAGCCCAATTTTAGTGTAAATCGCAATGGATGACAGGATATCTATGTGGAATGTAAGTAAACTGCTTTTCGTCTGTTTGCAAAATCCATTGAGGTCGCTTTTTTCATTCTTTGTTCAAGATAAATCTTTTTTTTTTTGTTGTTGTTGTTGTTCTTTACAAGAATAAAAATGAAAACGTAACTTTTAAGACATGTTTCTTTTCTGTTAATTTACTTTGTGACAAAATATTTTATTGAATTTCTTTAATTTGTTTTAGTAATTTCAATGACCATATGATATGTAATGTTAGTTATTTTAGGCCTGGCATAGGCTGGTAGTTAAGGCGCTCGATTTGCTGTCTGTGGGTCGTGGGTTTGAAACTCGTCACCAGACATGCTTGCCCTTTCAGTCATAGGGGTGTTACAATTTACAATCAATTCCTCTATTCTTTGATAAAAGAACAGCCCAAGGTTTATCGGTGGATAATGCTGACCAGCTGCCTGCCCTCTAGTTTATCACTGCTAAATTAGGGACTCAAACTTTAAAAACACCAACAAACTATTATTCTAATACTTCTTGCAATTTATTCCAGTTCTCGTTCTTGGCGTGTAGCAGCACATAAAGACGGTAGCGTCACCTGACGTATTGGATTCAACTTAAATAATTGCAGATTATTTAAAAGGAAAGTTTTTTTGTGCCGATTGGTTAGTTAGATGTTTCGTTTACTGAGATGTGATGACATCAACAGAACAGACGTTACTCATCCTGTTTTTGTTTTATCCCGAATTATCGATGGTGGCTATACTGGTTTTATTTCCACTTTTGTCGTGTCGTTTTCGCATGCACGAAAAGTTTATGAATTGATTTGTTTTTGCGCGTTATATGTACCTGTTTATTCTCTATGAGGTTTTTTGGAAAATATAAATGGTTTTTAAAAATATTGATACCATTCATCTTGGCTCTAATGCAACCAGTTTCTGGGTAAGAGCATTTCAAATATAACAATTACAACATTTGTGTAAACTCTGTTTGTATAGAGGTTTTTAGACTTCCCAGCTGCATGTAGTGACGTAGAGATATTAGAAATATCTTCTATAAAGTTTGTCAGTATTAATGCCTGGCCATGGGGATAGCTAGTTGGGAAAAATAGAATAGTTATGTAATTAAAACGACGAGATTCTGTACATCTCAGTACGCTCATGGTACGTAACAAGATGCAGTAAAATAGGAAGATAAATCCTAAAAAGTCCTTTAATCCTCTTGAAGGGGGAGGAAGCTAACATAGCTACTTCCGAAAGCATACGAATTGTACTTAGAGTATGCCGCCATCTTTTGATAAAATCTAAAGTTATGTTCCATCATAAGTGGTGTAGAAAACCTTATTCAAATTATTATTTGTTTGAATAATTGATGATACAATTAGTTCTTCAATGTGCAGATTACTTGTGTTTAAAACTTGAAATATTTTTTGCAACTATAAAATATTATTATATTTAGAAACAATGTTATTTTAAGTTGAAATATCTTATTCTAGTACTACAATATTTTATTTAAGAAAAACTTTTACTGGATAATAGAAAAACACGTCGGAAGAACGAAAATGTAGTGGCGCCCTCTGAAGATGAGTACATATTGTATTTAAACTCTAAGGTACTTGAATGTACAGTTCAAGTAGCACAATTGTGAGAACTGCCTGAACTACCGCGAGGGTGGGACTACAATGAATGGTTGGCTTTTAACAGTGAGTATTTTAGTTGGTTCATTCAATAGATGAGTTACCCTCACGAGAACTAGGTGAGCTACCCTCACCAAAACTGAATATTTATTGAATTTTAAAAAGAAAAACTCTAAATTAAATAGTTTTCACTATTATTTTTTATATAATTTGGATCAGATTAATACATTGCTTTTAAGTAAAGTTGTTTCACGATAACTGCTGAGAAGATACAAAAGCATTTGTATTTCATAAAACCGGCCCGTTCCTGCTCAATGGTAAGCTTGAAGTCTTATATCACTAAAATTTAGAGCTCGATCCATGCACGGGCACAGCGCTGTGTAGACTTGCGCTTAATTAAAAAACTTATAAACAGAAAGAAGAACGAATAGGAAGGTAAATTGCCCTTTAAGGCGTTAAAGTAAAGTATATTTTAAACTTATTTGAAAAAAAGTCTCTGTGCATCAGTTTATAATTGGCGAGCCGCTGGTTCGATTGTCACCAAACCTAGTGTGTACACTGGGGACTCCCCGGGGAGTGACATAGTGACTTCATGTCTTCACCCAGGGACCCAATGGTTTCCCCGTTCGTGGCATATCTGCTAATAGTTTTTAATTCTTGAATGATTTTTTTTCTTTAAAATGTAACATAAAATACAAAATAATGTGTAATTATTACAGTAATTTCTTTTTTTTTATTGGAAATGTTTTTGTTTATTGAAGCTGGTGTTAAATGATTAGGAAATTTTTTTGAAAAATAAAGTTATTTATGTGTGTGAAAATGCATTAGCATTTTTTTTTCTATTTGTAATTGCCCCGTCCCCTCCTAGTGGCTCAGTAGTAAGTCTGCAAGCTTGTGATGCTAAAATTCGGGTTTCAAGCACGGATATCCCAATGTGTAGCTTTGTGCTTAGCAAAAAAACAAAGAAACAGTAATAATGGTACTGATGATGACAAAACCTTGTCGAAACGTTGTACATTTGCTGTTATGTTAAACTTATATTAAAGTTTTTCTTCATTACCCATTCAAGCCGTCTCTAACCATTATTAGTCTCAAAGTGGGTTCCTCGTCATCGAAAATGAAACAGTAATTATCTCAAGTGACTTAGCTGTAAGTCTGCAGGCTTACGACGCCAAAATTCAAGTTTCGATACCCATGGTGGAAAGAGCACGGATAGTACACTGTTTGTTTGTTTGTGATTAAGCACAAAGCTACACAATGGGCTGTTGTGTTCTGCCCACCACGGGTATCGAAACCCAGATTCTAGCGTTGTAAGTCCGCAGTCATACCGCTGTGCCACTGGGGCTAGTACATTGTATAGCTTTAACAACAACCAAACCCCTTTCTAATTTTTGATAGATGTGAAAGTATTTTTCTTTATTTTACCGACTTCTATTTCCAGACGAACATCTTTCCAAAACCATGCCATTTGTTGTAATATTTCTTAAAGTTTTCTTGAAACAGAAGTTTTGATGAAGAAGATAACTAAGAGATTATTCTAAATGTTTGGAACTTTCTTTCAGCACTGGCGTTCTTTGATAATATGAATTTAATCTATGGAACAGTCCGAATTCTGTACAATGTCTGATTGTCTACATACGACGAGGCTTTATAACAGGCGGGTCTTTCTTTAAGGTCACATCACTTTGTTCAGTTCTTCTCAAAAGCAAAGTGTCACGATTGTAAAATGCTTAATTTATCGTTTATAAGACATACAAAATTTATTTTAATATTCTAGTTCAGGAAATCATATTTCCTCTGAATTTGTTTTTGTGTAAGTCATTTTCTAACGTGAAATCTAGAGTGTATTTACAAATGGACTTCAATTTTCTAGACAATATTTATGGTTCGACGAAAAGGGTAAACAATGCACGGTAGCAGCTCCGCTATACGTAGACTACGTGATGACGTTCATACAGAAAACTGTGAATGATAAATCGATATTTACCACCAAGTTCGGTATATTATTTACATCATCCGTATTTCACACCATGTTCAATATTTCAAACTAAGTTCGATATATGTATCACATCAGCAATATTTCACACCAAATTCTGTATGTCATTCACATCATCAACATTTCACACCAGGTTCGGTACGTCATCCACGCTATCTATACATTAAACCAAATTCTGTATGCCATTCTCATCAAAATATACAAATATTTCCAACATGTTTTTTTATGTTTATGTTACACAAATCTGATTCAGAACTGTTTTATTTATTTTCAACATGAATCTTTTGAACCAAGATCAATATCCGGCTCCTAATGTAATGTGTTTTTATACAATTCATTAGGCAAAAAAGCAGATATCATTATTCAATAGTTCCGGCAAAATAGATCAGTAAAGAATAAATTCGTCTTTATATGTTTTTTTCTAATATCATGTATTTAAGCTAATTTAGATTTGATTTCTTCTTATTCCGTGTCTGCATGATATAAAGATGAGTGTATGTGCGTGTGTGGTGGTTAGGTATTAACTCATAGGAAATCCATTATCTAGAAAAAACCTAAACCCTAAAATTACTGATTAGTAACATGTTGAAAATCCATTACCTAGAGAAATCTTAACCATAAAATTATTAATTATTAACACTAGTAACACGTAAAAAATCCATTATCTAGAAAATAGTCTTAGCCCTAAAATTACTGATGAATCCCATATGGATTCACATCAGTTTTTTAAACAAAACTCTAAACCATTTATGTACCACATTGCTTACGGGTCCAAGGCTAATGATTACAGGATCCATAATGACATACGTCACACACATAAAAAACAAAAACATTAAATAAAAATATCATCAATCT
>NW_013676420.1:6581-9488 GCF_000517525.1 Limulus polyphemus
TTTTACAAACGTTTTAACAACGAACGTTAACTTCAACAATACTTCCTCACTGCAGTTCAATTACTCACTACCTACACACATATTGTCACGTCACGCCGTGACCATCTTATATATATATATATACCAGACCACCCCCCAATCTAGTAAATGCTAGAGCACTCCTGAAGGAACGGGATAGTTCTAGAAAGCAGGTGGCGTTACACAAGTCACGTGACCTCGCTGACGCAACAATACTCTTTATTTAGTATCAATATACATTATTTGGTATCAGTATACACTGTATCTAGTATTGATGTACATTGTGTGTAGTATTATACACTGTATGTAGTATTATTATACACTGTATGTAGTATTATTATACACTGTGTGTAGTATCAGTATACGCTATATATAGTATCACTATACACTGTAGGTAGTATCAGAATACACTGTATGTAGTATGAGAATACATTGTATATAGTATCAGTATACACTGTATCTAGTATTAGTATTCACCATAAGTAGTACCAGTATTCACTTTATGTAGTATTAGTACATTGTTTGTAGAATCATCATACACTGTGTGTAGTATTAGTATGCATTGTATAAAGTATCAGTATACACTGTATGTAGTAATAATATACTCTGTATATAGTATCAGTATACACTGTATGTAGTATTAGTATACTCTGTATATAGTAATGAGTAATAACGTTATATTTGTGGCTAACAGTGATGGTAATGTTGACTACCTTTAAAAGTTGTTAGGGGGCACTTCAGACCCAAGCACTGATAGGAGGAAGGGTGAAGGGAGGTGATGCCATCAAATGCGATGACGTTATATTATGTAAAATAAAGGCAAGAAAGTAGTCCGAATAATTATACCATTAATAACACTAACTCCTTGTTTCAATCATTTCTCAAAGCTATATCGAGGTAGCTCAGTCTGCTGTGTGATCATTACCCGATAACGTAGCATGTCCACTTACATCCCTATCTTGTTTGGTTCCTTTTTTCAAGTTCAGTGGCCAGCTCTCCATAGTTTTGTTATGTAGCAATATCTTTTCTCCTTGTACTTGCTTGTTTATAAGATGGCGTTTGTGGGTTACTAGGTTATATAATGTATTATAAAGCTTTATAGATTTTGCATACAACAATAATAAAATAAGTAGTCAAAGATCTTGAAAACTGTGTTTTGCTCTATCAAATGATAATAAAATTATAGTTAATGCTAGAACTAGGTAAGCGCTAGGTTTGTTGAAGAAAGATGATGATGAACGAATATAAGAAATGTCGGTTTTGGCTATTCGGCGGTTTTCGAACTTAGGACGTTCTGGATAGCTAAAAAGCGGCATATACACCGGAATTTGGAGCAACTATGGCAGGTAGCTCTTCATATCTAGTTTCTGATAACCTGTAGAGAAGAAAATCCAGATAACCTTTGCATTGCTTTAATACGGACGTCCGTGAAATCTTTACATAGAGAGTGTTAGCGCCTTCGCCGATAAAAGGCATATACACCGGAATTTGGAGCAACTATGGCAGGTAGCTCTTCATATCTAGTTTCTGATAAACTGTAGAGAAGAAAATCCAGATAACCTTTGCATTGCTTTAATACGGACGTCCGTGAAATCTTTACATAGAGAGTGTTAGCGCCTTCGCCGATAAAAGGAAAACATCTGGGGTAGTTGTGGACATATACCTCCAAGTACAAGTCGATGTTGAAAATAATATTATGCTATATACATGTTTGGGCACAAAGTGTACATATAAAATATTATTGCGCTTTCATTAAATGTGTACTTTGGGTACTTGTAAAATGCTACTATATGGTAGAATTCTACAAGGCTTATAATTGGTTAAATATTATTTCCCATTAATATGCACGGATTTTCAAGAAACTGTTTGTTCGTTTTAGAACAATGCCACATTAGGCTATCTGCTGTGTCCACCGTGGGGAATCGAAACTAGGATTTTAGGGCTATAAGTCTGTAGATTTACCGCTGTCCCAACGGGGGATTTCAAGTAACTGATATAATTATTTTTGTGTGTGCATTTTAACTTGCATGTATGTTAACGTCTTTCTCTTCATTTTACGTTTAATTGAATTTTCAATCCCTTACTTACTGTTTTTGCGTTTACATCACATTTGTAGTGACGATGATGATTTCATCGTCAAGTCTGAAGAAATAACTGATGTCGTTTCCTTTCAAGGCTATCTTAAACCAATCTTACGAAAGGCAAAGCTAGTCATAAACCTCGTAAGAATACTCTTGAGACATTGTCACAAAATACGGAACGTAATAAGCTTACTTTTACTATTACTTATCATCTAATTGTATCCCCTCATATCACTCCGGGACAACTTTCACATTTTTCAAACTAATACTGACATTAAGGGTATTTTCACTGAACAACCTGATATTGCTTTCAGACACAATCAATGAGTTCGGGATACTCTTGTTCATGTTAATTTTACTAACTATACTCAACCCGACACTTCTGGGTTTTTTTCCGTGCAACGACCTCGTTGTGTAACTTGTCAGCACATTGACAATCGAATTTTAGTGACATTTCCCAAAAATCGTTTTGACATACTTTAACATGTTCATGAGAATCCTTTATGCCCTGCATTGTTTGTGACCTTTGTAACTTGGTGTACATCGATGAGACTGGTCGCAAAATTAGTGACAGGTGATACATATTAAATTTTAATCTTGACTTAACAGTCTCAAGACAATTTTTCAGATGACTAACATGACTCGTCACATCTAACTCGTTGTTTTAAAGCTACTCTATCCAACCGTTATTTTCGCGAACGCGGAGAATGCGTCTTGATTATACTCTAGATACAATTTCTCCACTTGATTTAAACAAGTATATTTTTTTTAACTTTACCTTTGACTATCTTCCTACTTTTCCCACTAT
>NW_013676420.1:10050-15530 GCF_000517525.1 Limulus polyphemus
AACTTTGTAATGCACTTAATTTCCACAGTCACATTCACTTCAACACACGCTATAATTCACAACGATTTACACACTTTACTTACGGCTTGACTCGATCAACTGTGTCTATATCTTCAATCTCTCTATCTGCTACTCCAGTTCCGATTAATCCCCTCCCGCTTTGATTGTCGGGCTTACATATTAGAATACAGCAAATCTGGCAAACACTCGAGCTTTCACGAACTTTCTAGATACTCATTACGTGTTACGAAGGTCACGTGACTTCCGCTGCCGTAACAATATTTATATTTTACATTTTACTATTGCTTCTCATTCATTTACGTTATTTCTTTCTAGCAATCGATTCACCAATATTGTTACATCACACTTCGAACCATGCTTCTCACGTACTCCTATTGTGAAATTTATTAGTGATATTTGAATTTGTTCTGTATATACGTTTTTAATAGACATCACCTGAAGAAGGGTTTAGGCCTGAAACGTTGTATCAAATTAAAATATTCTCTATATTTTACTACCACTGTATCTAGTGTTTTTTGTTGTCTTTTCTTAAACTTTGTCTTGCATCTTCTGTGCGGTATTTATATACATTTTTTGTGTCTGATTCAGCTACAACAATTATACAGAAACAATATTTTAGAGTAGCAAATCTATAGTATTGCTATCACTACAAAAGTTTACTGTTAATCTAGCGATAAAAATCTTATGTCAATTACATCTACTGGTAAAATAGAAAGATCCAAAAAAAATGGTTTAAAAATTTAATTCCATCTTGGTATGTAGTAATTATTTGTTGATTTATCCATTAAACTTGTTATTATTTTTCCTTTTACATTACCTAAACTGTAAAGGTTCTTTTTAAGCATAGCTGCACTTGCTGATGCTTGGAGCTATGGACTAGGCTGAAATTTTATTCTGTAAAATAAAACTGGGTTGTCTTTTTCCTTATTCTAGCCCATTATTATATGTTATTATTAATTTTGAAAATTCAAAATTGATCGCACAGTTTAATAATTGCAAACAGTATAATGCTAGAAAAAAAATAATCTGAATAGTGGACGAAGTTAACTTTAAAACGATTTTATTTTTGTATTTTTATTAGTTATTTTGAATACAACATAATCACTTTAAGTTGTATGTTTACATGATTAAGTAGGTAAACATTAGATGACACTCTAATCAGATTAACGTTAACATACAACTGACCTCAACTGGACGGATGTGAAAATTAATACAGTATCATCTAATTCCCTACCATACTGATGATGGTTTACCAACTTGAAACTCACGAAGTAACCTTGGATGATATGTCGGTTGCTTGTGAAATCTCGTTAAGAGACCAAGTCAAAGAGATACATATTGGCGCCAAACTTAACTTTGTATCAAACCATTTACCCTGTTATCCAGCGAATAGGAATACAAACGCGCATAAAAACAATCCGGAACGATAACATTGCTGCGGTAATAACGCAGTAACCCAATGAACCAATGAAAAAGTTACAACTGCGGAATATGATTACATAAATAACTGGTAGTTGATTTTCCATGCCAGGAGTAGAAGTCATCACTGTACCTGACTCCCCCTCCACAGTTTAAAAACTATACCTAAAGACCAACACGGACATTCGAAACGATTTTCCATGCTGGAGGAAGGGGTCTTCGATGAACGTGATCCATTTCAGGTCCCGAAAAGTAACTGCATCCCGATCTAGACATCCTTTTCTTGCTGTCCATGTGGTTAATTTTCATGTTGCTCGAGGTGCAGTAAATAATTAAATTTAGATTGAATGATTTATGTTAGCGTAAAATGCGCCAACACCATCCAGTTTCTTCCATACAAAATGATGAAGTTTTCGTCAACATACAAAGGGATACTTTTGACTTGATGTTTTGTTTACAAAAATTAAAATGTGAATAGACCAATCATTTATTCATGTCATACTGTGTGAATCGATAAAACTGACATAATTTTCATATCGTGAATTACACGGATAGAAAATTAAAATTATTAAACAGTTATTATGTGTTGTATGATATTTCACGCACGTGAGTTAGTGTGAACGCTAGAATTGTGTGAGTGAGCATAACCGAAACACAAGCTATAGCATTGCATTAGCTCATAATACGAAGTGTTTATTTAATTGAATGAAAAGTTAAGTGTGAATATTTTAAGAGTTTATTTTTTATTTCTATTTTAGTATTTGCTATATTTGATTTATAACTGACTTGTTACGTGGAAATACATGTGTATTACTTATCATAACTTTTAAAATACTATACTGGATAAACAGCCCAACTAATGACTTCTGGTATTGAACAAAAAGCATATTGGGCAGTGACTTGTAGGGTTTTTTTTTTTTGTTGTTGTTGTTGAATTTCACACCAGCCATCCCTAATTTTGAAGTGATAAACTAGAGGGAAGGGAACTAGTTAACATCTCCCACCGCAAATTCTTGGAATAATATTTCTGATTTCGAGCCACAGTGGACAAATTAAGACGAAAATGTATGAGGGGAGGGGAAATTTTCAGTTAACTTGTTTAATAAAGTGTCGTGGCTGTTTTACTTTTCAGAAGCGTATAATATGAAACCAACAAATCCTGGTGTTCGTCTTGTAGCGCCATCTATTGATGTGTTGTTTGATAACTAAGGACCACCTTTTAAACTTTTAATTTTACATAATACACATATACAAACTGGTAGAGTTTCCTTATGAAACAGAGACGTGGGATTTTGCTATTGATTTATAATTCTTTTTACTCTTAAAAATAACACCTTACATACAAGGATAGTTTTTCGAGGTTTCTCAATGAAAACCCTTGTATTCTGTAACGTTGCAATCCACATGTTTCAATAGCTGCAAAAATTTCAACAACTTATTACATTAGACCTAGAAATAATTTACAGTGATGCAATTAAATTTTTTTCTTTTGATAAATAAGATATAGAAACTGTTTAGACTTGCCACTATGATTCCATAAATAACAACCAAATCAGCTAGTTTTATAAGAACTTAAGATAACAGATAAAAGAAATACGTATGTTGATACAAGTGAAAAGTTTACTGTTTTCTGTTACGTTGATGTAAGAGAAATGTTGATAATTTTCTGTCACCTTTACATAACTTCAACATTGATAGTTTTCTGTTACTTTGATGCAAATAAAATGTCTTACATTTATAACTGCGTTAAACTTGTAATAAAGTTTTCGTCGCTACCCTTTTAAATCGTCCCCAGACTTCATTTGTAAGAGTGAAATGTTGACTGTTTTTCCATTTTTGGCGTTTATTTCTTTATTATTATTTTCAAAATTTACACAAAAATCAAGGTGAGTCAACTGTGTTACTTGTGTTACAACAGCGGAAGTCACATGACGCTGGGAGCATGCGCGCTCGAAGGATCATGAATTTTCCTGGCAACTTTTTTAGTATATAAGCCTGGCGACAAAAACCTGCGCGATGAAGAGATAGATAGATAATTGAGTCAAGCGAACAGTAGGCACCGTAAGTAAAGTGTCTGAATCACTGTGATTTATAGTGTGTGTTATGAAAGTTGTTAAGTGTATCACAAAGTTTGTATCGAGAAAGAATAAACTAGTTTTAATCAAGAAGGGACTTGTATAGTTAAAATTCTCGGAAATAATTTTTACCGGAAATTATCAAACAAATTGGTGTCAGAGAGTGGGACAGAAAAGAAAAAAGAAGAGGATGGAAACGAGAAGTGGTATATCAAACTACAGCTTAGCAGATTTGATGGCAGCAATACAAGAACAGCAAAAGAAACAAGAATAACGAGAAGAGAGATTACAGCAGTTGTTGGACGAAAAAGAAAAGAAACAAGAAGAGAGACATCAGCATTGGCAAGAAAACCTGTAACAGTGGCAGCTCGAACAGCAAAACAAACAAGAGAAATTACAACAGTTGTTGGAGGAAAAAGAAAATGAACAAGAAGAGGGACTACAGCAGTGGTTGGAGGAGAAATAAAATAAACAAGAAGAGAGACTACAGCAGTGGTTGGAAGAGAAAGAAAATGAACAAGAAGAGAGACTACAGCGGTGGTTGGAATAGAAAGAAAATAACAAGAAGAAAGTCTCCAACAGTTGAGAGAAAGCCAGGACACACAAATGGAAAAGATTAGTAAATTTCAAAGTGAATTAAATACATTAAAGGACGATTTACACAAGGAGGATGTATTATCCATGAACCTAATCAGCCTCAGACAACAGGAAGCCCCTTCCAGACCCCGCAGCTAAACCCTAATGCAAACATCTTCAGTCCTGCCAGAAGTCACATCCCAGACATGAGTGTCAGCAATACGTGTGATTTAGTACGAAGGAAGTCACAAGAATTCGATGGGAAGGCACCAGGGGAAGTATATAGAGCACAATTTGAGCTACTAGCAGAAATGACTGGATGGACAAAGGAGCAGAAAGCAGTGTACCTGGCAGCGACCTTGAAGGGACAACAACTGGAAATACTTGGACAGGTGTCAGCACATGACAGGCACAACTACAGAGCACTGGTAGCTGCTCTAGAACTCAGGTATGGAACCCAAAATCAGTCCGAAGTCTACAGGGCTAGGCTTAGGACTAGAGTCCATGCTAAAGAGAAGAGCCTACAAGAGCTGGCACAGGATTTGGAAAGTATGGCACACAAGGCCTACCCAACTGCACCACCCGATGTTCTCAAGCTGTTGTTGAGGGATCAGTTTGTAGACACCTTGGACAGTCCACAACTGAAGATACAAGTAAAGCAAGCACACCCCTCTACTATGCAGGATTTCAATGGCCAGAGCTCTTGAATTCGAATTTTACATTAAGTCCAACACAGAGGTACCAAGGTTGGTACAGTCTTCAGGATTCAAGGCTAGAAAAGGGCAGCTTTCAGAGAAGTTTGAGAGACTTTTCTGGCACTGTAACAAAATTGGGCACAAGAGAGCTCAATGCTCGAAACTTCAACACAGGGAAGATGCCACGGCAGGAAAGGCTGCTACCCAGAAAGGTTGTTGGAACTGTGGAGAACAAGGACATATGAGGAGCCAGTGTAAAAATAACACTACCAATAAGTCAGCTTCGGGAAACGAGTAGCAGTTGGTGTTGAGAGATGCCCACCAACCCCTATCATGAAACTCCCAACAGCTAAGTATAAAATGGCAAGCACACATAATGTGTACATGACAGGAAAGCTGGATGGCCAAAAGTGCAACTGTGTCATAGATTCTGCATCTCAGCAAAACCTTGTGAGTATCAAGGTGCTAGATCACAAAGGAGTACCAGAAGCCATACAGAAGCACTTTGGTGTGACAGGACATTATGCAAGATTGTGGGGACCAGTCTGGATAACTATTGAGTTCATGGGCATGAAGGACAGACACAAAGCATAGTTCACTGACATTGAAGACCAATGCATACTAGGGTTGGACTACTTACTACCGAAGAAGTGTGTAGTTAACTTCGATGAAATGGCGTTTGGGAACAACAAAG
>NW_013676420.1:15540-16996 GCF_000517525.1 Limulus polyphemus
CGTTTGGGAACAACAAAGGCCAAATTCCGATAAGTATTGCTGCATCTGTTGAGTTGCATGTCACAGCACTTAAGTCAACTACAATACCCCCTATGTCAGAAAAGATAATTTGGGGTAGAATAAAAGAACATCCCCAAGGAAGCCCGATGCTTGTGGAAGCAATGGAAGACCCATCCAGGCCAGTGGACGTGAAGATTGGAAGGTCACTTGTTGCTGGTCATCAAATAGTACCCATAAGAGTGGCCAATTTCACCAAATGTGAGCAGACACTTAAGGAAGGGGCATTGTTGGATGTGTGCTAGGAGGTGGAGCCAGTCAACGTTAAGGCAAGAAATACAACCATAAAGAAAGGATATCCTCTCCCAGAACATTTAACTGACCTCTATAAGAAGAGCAGTCCATTTGTCATCATCACAGGCTCTTCAGGTTAGAGAACTTTGGGCGAATTATGCAGAGGTCTTTTCAAAAGGAGATCATGACCTCGGCTGGACAGATCTTGTAGAGCACAGAATAAACACAGGCAATCACCTTCCGATAAAGATCCCTCTGAAGAGAATAGCTCTGGCAAAGTGACAAGAGATGGAGAAGGTCATGGATGGCCTAATTAAGGAAGGGATAGTCTAGAAATCAAATAGTCGTGTTAGTCCAGAGAAGGATGGGACCCAACGTTGCTGTGTGGACTTCAGGGCTCTTAACAGTATAACCAAAAAGGACTCATGCACACTGCCAAGAATTGATGATACTCTTGATGCCCTAAGTAAAGCCAGATGGTTTCAACTGTGGATTTAAAGTCGGGTATCCATCAAGTGAAAATGGCTGAAGCGGATAAACCTAAGACTGCATTTAGTTATGGCTAAGATCTCTGTCAATACTGTGTGATTCCATAGCCATAGTATAACTGGATGATTTCATTGTGTTTGCAACAACATTTGATGAGCAAATGTCTCGGCTAGAAGAAATATTCAAGCGTTTGAACGCAGCAAGCCTCAAACTCCATCCCAAGAAATGCCACTTGTTCCAAAAAGAGGTGCTTTACTTGAGTCACATTGTAAGTAAGCATGTTGTGCGAACTGATCCTGATAAGGTGAAAGCAGTGCATGATTAGCCAATACCAGAGAATGTGGGAGAGTTAAGATGTTTCTTGGTACTCTGTACCTTTAGCCGGAAGTTTGTGAAGGACTTTGCAACTATAGCTGCTCCACAACACGATTTGACAAAAAAACAGAAGTTCGAATGGACAGTTTCTTGCCAGTATGCTTTCAAGACATTGAAAGAAAAATTGGCCTCAGCTCCACTTTTAAAGCTTCCAGATCCCTCACTGCCATACATATTGGATTGTGATGCTAGTAATGTCGGAAATGGAGCAGTTTTGTCTCACAAAGTTGGTGAAAACAAAGATGTGGTGGCCTAATTTAGTAGGGTTTGAGTCGACCAGAGTCAAACTACGGTGTAACAT
>NW_013676421.1:0-3889 GCF_000517525.1 Limulus polyphemus
CTTTGTTACCAGGATCACAACATTTAGCCTCTGTTACCAGGATCACAACAGTTAGCCTCTGTTACAAGGATCACAACAGTTAACATTTGTTACCAGGATCACAACAGTTACCCTTTGTTACCAGGATCACAACATTTAGCCTCTGTTACCAGGATCACAACAGTTAGCCTCTGTTACAAGGATCACAACAGTTAACCTTTGTTACTAGGATCACAACAGTTACCCTTTGTTACCAGGATCACAACATTTAGCCTCTGTTACCAGGATCACAACAGTTAGCCTCTGTTACAAGGATCACAACAGTTAACATTTGTTATCAGGATCACAACAGTTAGTCTTTGTCATCAGGATCACAGCAGTAGCCTTTGTTACTAGGATCACAACAGTTACCCTTTGTTACCAGGATCACAACATTTAGCCTCTGTTACCAGGATCACAACAGTTAGCCTCTGTTACAAGGATCACAACAGTTAACATTTGTTACCAGGATCACAACAGTTACCCTTTGTTACCAGGATCACAACATTTAGCCTCTGTTACCAGGATCACAACAGTTAGCCTCTGTTACAAGGATCACAACAGTTAACATTTGTTATCAGGATTACAACAGTTATTCTTTGTTTCCAAGATGAACTGAAATAAAAATTATGCAGCTGTTTATTAAAAGGTACTATCAGTAATTCACTAGTTACTACTTATAAAACTTTATGGTACAGCCTCCGTGATCAGTTTTATAATACACGACCATGTCACATTAAATTTACCCATGATATGTTATAAAACATATCCATATCACAGTGAATTTACCCATGATCAGATCTAAAGTACATGAACATGTCACAGTGAATTTACCCATGATCAGTTCTAAAGTACAGGATCATATCACAGTGAATTTGCACATGATCAGTTCTAAAGTACATGATCATATCACAGTGAATTTGCACATGATCAGTTCTAAAACAAACGAACATGTCACAGTAGGTTTACCCAAGATCAGTACTAAAATACTTGAACATGTCACAGTCAATTTACACATGATCACTTCTAAAGTGCATGACCATGTCAAAGTAGATTTTCCCATCATCAGTTCTATAGTACACGAACATGTCACAGTAGATTTCTCCTTGATCAGTTCTAACATACACGAACATGTTACAGTAGATTTACCGATGATCAGATCTAAAATACACAACCATGTCACAGTAGATTTACCCATCATCAGATCTAAAGTACACTAACATGTCACAGTAGATTTACCCATCATCAGGTCTAAAGTACACTAACATGTCACAGTAGATAAATCCACGATCAGTTCTGAAATGCTCGAACATGTTACAGTAGTTTAACCGATGATCAGTTCTAAAGTACATGACCATGTCACAGTACATTTCACCATGATCAGTTCTGAAACGAACGAACATGTCACAGTAGGTTTACTGAAGATCACTTCTACAATACATGGCCATGTCACAGTATAATTATCCATGATCACTTTTAAAATGCACATCCAGGTCACAGTAAATTTCCCTATGATTAGTTCAAAAATACACGACCACGTCACAGTAGATTTACCCATGATCAGTTCTAAAATGCACGACCATGTCACAGCAAATTTCCCTATGAGCAGTTCTAAAATACATGACCATGTCACAGTATATTTACCCATGATCAGTTCTAAAATGCACGAGCATGTCACAGTAAATTTACCCATGATCAGTTCTAAATTACATGACCATGTCGCAGTACGTTAACCCAAGATCAGTTCTAAAATACAAGACCATGTCACAGTGAATTTACCTATCACCAGTTCTAAAGTACACGGACATGTCACAATAAATTTACCCATGATCAGTTCTAAAACAAACGAACATATCACAGTAGATTTACACACGATCAGTTCTAAAGTACACGACCATGTCACACTAGATTTACCCATGATCAGTTCTAAATTACATGAGAATATCACAGTAAATTTCCCCATGATCAGTTCTAAAGTACATGACCTTATCACAGTGAATTTACACACGATCAGTTCTAAAGTATATGACCATATCACAGTAGCTTTACCCATGATCAGTTCTAAAGTACATGACCATATCACAGTTGCTTTACCATGGTCTTTTCTAAATTAAATGACCATGTCACAGTACCTTTACCCAAGATCAGTTCTAAAATATATGAACATGTCACAGTAAATTTACCTATAATCACTTATAAAATGCATGTCCATTTCACAGTAAATATTCCCATTATCAGTTCTAAATTACATGACAATGTCACGGTAGATTCATCCATGATCAGTTCTAAAATAGACAAACATGTCACAGTAGATTTATCCATGATCAGTTCTAAAGTACACGAACATATCGCAGTAGATTTATCCGTGATCAGTTCTAAAATGCACGACCATGTCACAGTATATTTCCCAATGATCAGTTCTGAAGTACACGAACATGTCACAGTTAATTTCCCCATGATCAGTTCTAAATTACATGACAATGTCACAGTAAATTTCCCCATGAGCAGTTCTGAAGTACACGAACATGTCACAGTAGATTTAACCGAGATCAGTTCTAAAATACATGACCATGTCACAGTAGGTTTACCCATGATCAGTTCTAAAGTACATGGCCATTGAGTTTGTAGCTAACCACTAGATAATTCTATTCACCCAAGGGTAGGGCCCACGAAGAAAAAGGAATATCCTAATTTAATCACATTTCAGTGAAGATTAAAAATAAAATGGAGTATAAAAAAATAGATATTGTTGTTAAATTCATTACTTAATTAATTACTTTTGAAGTCAGAAAATTTCCTGGTTTTCCTTTTACGAAAAGTCTTTGGAGTAAACATATTAACCAAAACCTGTATTTATTGTTTTCAGTGGCGGTAACTTTAGTTTTCGTTTTTTGCTAAGTTCACAAGTTTGGTGGAACTACTACAAGAGATGCTACAACATGTGGCTAGAAACCAGAGAAATAAACTGAAACTTGAAAAAACGTCCATACCATCTTCAGACAAGTAAGTGTATCTTGTGGATTCCTTATCTCGTATTTTAATAAAGTCCATCTTACCGTAAATAGTGGATTGATCTGATTCATATAATTGAAACCTTTTTTGACCAAGTAGTTTATATTTCTAATGAACGTTTTATAGTACGTAATATAGGATTCTAATCTCGCTATCAACGTGATGTGTTGTATATAAAACTTGTACTACTATAGTTTAGTAAGTAACAATTTTCCCAGCACCATCAAAGACTCTGATCATATGTTAGTGGCTCGTTTACATTATTGGCACCAGTATCATGACAGTCTCACTAGTATTGTAGTCAACTCCCTAGGGGGCGAAGTATAAGATAGTATGTTTATTTATTTGTAATTAAGCACAAAGCTACACAATGGGCTACCTGTGCTCTGCCCACCACGGGTATCGAAACCCGGACTCTAGAGTTGTAAGTCCACAGAATAAGATAGTCCTAATTCACAGCGTTATTAGTGTATATTCTGTAGAAGTTAACCCTCGATTATACATTGAACATTTTAACAATATTAGTTAAAATAATATAAGTAACTTTGTACACTTTCTATAAAATAGTGGGGCACAATATTTGTTACAATAATATTAGTAACTTTGTAAATTTCCTTTAATAGTGGAGAACAATATTTGTTACAATAATATAAGTAACTTTTGTACACTTTCTATAAAATAGTGGGGCACAATATTTGTTACAATAATATTAGTAACTTTGTAAATTTCCTTTAATAGTGGAGAACAATATTTGTTACAATAATATAAGTAACTTTGTAAATTTCCTTTAATAGTGGAGAACAATATTTGTTACAATAATATAAGTAACTTTGTAAATTTCCTTTAATAGTGGAGAACA
>NW_013676421.1:4704-11082 GCF_000517525.1 Limulus polyphemus
TAGTTTACTTTACCCTAACAAGTAGCATCACCCAAACCTTGCCTGGTTTACTTTACCCTAACAAGTAACACCACCCACACCTTGCCTGGTTTACTTTACCCCAACAAATAACACCACCCACACCTTGCCTGGTTTACTTTACCCCAAAAAGGTAACACCACCCACACCTTGCTTGGTTTACTTTACCCCAACAATTTACACCACCCACACCTTGCCTGGTTTACTTCACCCCAACAAGTAGCATCACCCAAACCTTGCCTGGTTTACTTTACCCGGTGTTACTTGTTAGGGTAAAGTAAACCAGGCAAGGTGTGGGTGGTGTTACTTGTTAGGGTAAAGTAAACCAAGCAAGGTGTGGGTAACAAGTAGCATCACCCAAACCAGTTTTGTTGTTTTGCGTCCAGTAACTGAGTATGTGATTTTGAAGGCTGAAACTTCCAACCTATCATATTCACGTTCTTCCTCTGTTGTAAGTGAAATCTCGTCCAAATTTGTGGTAGAATTTTAATATTTTTGGATGATATGTTTTATAGCCAGTAAAAACTCGTTCTATAAAGTGCTTGTTTAGCCTAATTCAAAGCACATGTTACGTATCTATTTCGACGTTATCGGTTTGGGCTTACAAACATTTCACAAACTAAGAATATTCATTTTCTTATTGAAATGTTTGTTCTTGGAGTCGTGATTGTCTTAATTAATACCTAGAGCTTATTTTTCACCACCAATTGTATTTCCTTTTTCATAAATATTTGCTGTAGAATCGTCATCGTCACCAAAGTTTTGGGACTTTTTTCATTTTAAATAATATCGTCAGAGTTCTAACCTGTTCATTTGTTAAAAGTCGGAGAATCTTTATAATCATTAGTATTTACATTTTCACTAGAAACATCACCCTCCCCATGGAATCTTTGTGTTATTGTTATCCTCAATAACTGTTTTTCTTCGTATCCTTTCTTACATATTTTTCGCACCTTTTGCTTCATAACTTTGAGTAAGAACTCTGTAATTATAAGAAAATATTCCAATTAACAGCACATGTGACTTAAACAGAGTAACGTAAGTCGCTTCTGTACTCCTAGTTTTGGGTGTAACGCAAGTTATTGAGAAGTAACTTAAGTTACACTCGTTACACACAAATTATTAAGTAGTAATCTAAGTTATACTCATTACACTCAAGTTATTGAGTACTAACCTAAGTTACACTCATTACACTCAAGTTATTGAGTACTAACCTAAGTTACACTCATTACACTAAAGTTATTGAATACTAACCTAGGTGACACTCTATACACCCAAGTTATTGAGCAGTAGCCTAAGTTACACTCAAGTTATTGAGCAAAAACCTAAGTTACACTCATTACACTCAAGTTATTGAGTAGTAACCTAGGTTACACTCATTACACTCAAGTTATTGAGTAGTAACCTAGGTTAAACTCATTACACTCAAGTTATTGAGTAGTAACCTATGTTACACTCATTACAATCTAGTTATTGAGCAGTAACCTAAATTACACTCATTACACTCAAGTTATTCAGCAGTAACCTAAGTTACACTCATTACAATCAAGTTATTTAGCAGTAACCTAAGTTACACTCATTACACTTAAGTTATTGAGCAGTAACCTAAGTTACACTCATTACACTCAAGTTATTCAGCAGTAACTTAAGTTACACTCATTACACCCAAGTTATTGAGTAGTAACCTATGTTACACTCATTACAATCTAGTTATTGAGTAGTAACCTAAATTACACTCATTACAATCTAGTTATTGAGCAATAACCTAAATTACACTCATTACACTCAAGTTATTCAGCAGTAACCTAAATTACACTCATTACAATCTAGTTATTCAGCAGTAACGTAAGTTACACTCATTTCACTCAATGTATTGAGTAGTAACCTAACTTATACTCTAGTTATTGAGTAGTAACCTAAGTTATTACACTCATTACACTCACGTTACACTGTTAACAAATCATTGTTCCTGACATAAGTTGAAGTAAGCACTGTTAACAACTCATTGTTCCTGACATAAGTTGATATAAGCACTGTTAACAACCCATTGTTCCTGACAGAAGTTGAAATAAGCACTATTAACAGCCAATGGTTCCTGACAGAAGTTAAAATAAGCACTGTTAAAAACTCATTGTTCCTGACATATATTGAAATATCACTGTTAACAACTCATTGTTCCTGAGATATATTGAAATAACCACTGTTAACAACTCATTGTTCCTGACATAAGTTGATATAACCTCTGTTAACAACTCATTGTTCCTGACATATATTGAAATAAGCACTGTTAACAACTCATTGTTCCTGACATAAGTTGAAGTAAGCATTGTTAACAGCCCATGGTTCCTGAGATAAGTCGAAATAAGCACTGCTAACCCTACCGTATTGTGATTGCTGTCTAACCTACGTATCTTTGCTTTTGAACTGACACGAAAAAAAAGTAAGCTGAATGATTATACTCAATGCTTTGACTCAATGGGTTAAAGGAATTGACCGGGTTGCATCAAGGTTAGGTAACATTAATTAATAACTGTTCTTGAATAATAAACTAAAATATTCGTCAAGGTTTAAGGAGGATAAGTTGTAGAAGACCCCATCCCTCATAAACAATCTGATTATATGTAATGTTTCTGGGGCAACATGACTGAACATATTCTGCCCTATAGAACTATGCTCCTATGACTCAGTTAATATAACTGTGCCTAATGGAGAGCTCCACCTGTGGATCAAAGGTCAGAGGGCAAACAAGGCTACGTCCAGTATCCATTTTATAATATATTCGCACTCATAGGAAGTCCTCATTCCCCAAAATAGCAGCAAGGTTGCATCATAATTGCGTAACAAACTGTGCAACAGACTTCAGTATAACTGCATTCAATGGAGAACACCCTATAAGGTAAATTGGACAAAACCAAGGTCAGATGAGAGCCGTGGTGTTGAGCGAAAGGCCTCTTTGGCACTAGATATGAGAAGTGTGGTGTGGTTGACATACTATTACATATTATTTTTCCTTTCACTCGTAAGGTTTGGGAGTTACATGGATTAGAGTCAAGCCAAGATCAAAACGTCAAACATGTCTTTTCTCTCGGTCGATCTCATACTAATAGTGACACATGACTCTGTAACAAGTTTTGTTCAGGATTTTAAACTTGTTACAAGAGATATCCTTTATCTAATATGATGACTTGAATAAAACGAAGTAGCTTTTCTATAGAATATGTGATAACTATAACTAACTGTTGGCTGAAAGTCTGTTTTTGTCACACAATAGCAGATTATGCTGCTTTCACCAGGTAGGACAAGTCGTATAGTATCTCTGTTTTACAAATTACAAACTCAAAACAGATCGACTCTTATTTCACAGTAAAATAGCTAAAGTCTATCTGATAGCACCCTCTCTCATGAGTAATATTGGAACTATTTTCTAAAATATCACATATGATGCATAAATTTTAAAAACTGGTGAAACATTACCTTTGTTAGAGTAATTAAATCATTTTTTAATGTTCTTACTCGTACTTATTTATAAATGTCTAAGGTATTGTTATATGGAACAGTCTAGAGAATTCGCTTTTGTTTCTTTAGCTTCATCTTCGCCAGACTCCAACTTGCTGACCGTGCAAGTCAACCTCCCAGGACGACGTCATTCTGACAACACAATTCAACCTCCAAGAATCATGGTAGCACCATGTAGTCCAGATAGCCCCTCCCCTCCTAGCTCTACCGCCCCTGGAGTACAAATGAGACGTCACTCTAGTGTTAGCCCCCACGATACAAGATACACTTTCTCTTCGCCAAAGGTGAATGATAGTTAATTTAGTTTTATTGTTTGAAGACATGTTTGTTCCACTTGTATCTTCATTAAGCTTTAGGTTTTTCATCTAGTCAAACATAATATAAACGTATTTTTTTATTTTCCAAACTATAACATAGAAACTTGAGCTTTACTGTCACTGACCCAACCCCATTAGCCCCTCAGTGACTCGGCGGTAAGTCTGAGAGCTTATAATGCTAATAGTTGGGCTTCGATACCCGTGTAAGACCTAACACTGTCGTAGGCATTGTGTAGCTTTGCGCTTAACAACAATAAAATCCCTTCCAACTATTTATGATGTTACGAACCACACTGGTGACCAAATATTTCGTGGTCCTTGCATATTTCCATTTTACGGTTCCTCGGTGGGTCAGCGGTAAGTTTACGGACTTACAACGCTAAAATTCCCTGCTGTGGACACATCAGATAGTCTAATGTGGTTTTGCACTAAAAACAAACAAACGAAAAACATTTTATAGCTATTACTTTCAAACTATACGAAATTTAAGTTATTATAGAATGACTTGTATAATCTTAGACCCATAATGTTGTGTGTACGGTGGAACTGCTGTGCTAAAAAAAAATTATATTCCTGAGATGTAAGCTATCAGGTAAAAAATCAGTCTGTGTGTTTTATAACAAAGTCATAGTGGGCTAACTTCTGTGCCCCCCTTCCCGTGGGGAATCGAATCCCAAATTTTAGTGTTATACGACCGTTCACTTCCCGTTGTCCCACCGATGAACGACAAAAAGTTTCAAACACCTTTTAATGTGTACTGGGACAAGTACTAGTGTTTCAGTAGTTGTAGCTTGGTTCATGAATAAAGTCATACTACTTCCTACTTCCTAGTTCCTACTTCCATTTATCAGGATTTTTAAATTACGAGAACATAACCTCAAAACACCCAGTGTCTAAAGGCTTATAACGCTAAAAACTGGGTAGCGTTACGCTTAACAACAAGCCCCCAAGTAGCACAGCTGATTTACAACGCTAGAATCCGGGTTTCGATACCCGTGGTGGGCAGAGCACAGATAGCCCATTGTGTAGCTTTGTGCTTAATTATAAACAAACAAAAACTTAACAAAATAAACAAATAAATATGACCTTCAAGAAAACAAGATAATACACCGTTTAATTACAATATTATGTTGTTAGGCCTATTTATTTAAAAAGAACTGTCGAACGTCTTTTTTTTTTGTACTTTCATTTAGTAACTACTTACATCAGAAGTTTTTCATGCTTCACATGTTTCAATATCTATATTAACAAATGGAAACATGACATAATAAAATCTAACATTCTATACTGGTGTTGTATCAGATTCATTCGCTAACTCCTAGTTAGAGCAACACTCCTAAAAATAAACTTGTGTAAGTAATATGTAATTTTTTCAATTACTTGTCGAACTCAAATTTAAGATCTTAATTGATATTTTCAATTGTTAATTAATTGTTAATCTTAATTGTTCTTATTATTTCTGTTTCCAGTCAAGTTCAAATTTAGGAGCAGACCTTCTCAGCAGCAGTCGAGCAGCTCCGAGACGATATTCGGCTGTTGCTTTATATAACACTATAGGTGGCAGCACCTCCCCATCCTCAAACCAGTCACCTAGTTTATTACAGCAGATCGGCTCCAGTGTGGTAGGTAAATCTTTCCTTCGACACTTTTCGAACAGTGTATTAGCTTGAATATATATAAGCTGAAACAAACAAATTTTCAAATATTGTCACTGTTTTGTTGAGAAAAAGTTTCCAATGTTTTGTTCTGTAATTTTGCAAGAAGTAGGTGCTAGTTAGACTTCCATACAAGTCAAGAAATTACAAACCTGTATAACCTCACTCAACGTGAGTTCATAAGTTTTAGTTTTTACAAAAAACGTGTTATTTAATCAAAATTCTGTGGAATTAAACATAAATGCTCAAAGTATGTAATTTTACAGAATTTTGACGTGAAAACATGTTTTGTTCCAAAATATAAAACACTTAAGAACTCTGCTTCTGGACACTCGTATTGACTGACGTTTTACAGATTTATAATTTAAATCATTTTAATATTAGATTTATAACTTAATACATATAATTTATGTAAAACGATCACAGTGCTCCAGAAGACATTACGTTACCGACGTTTCGCTGTCACAGTTCCATCAGTGTATGAACGTTCTATATAAATGTTTCGGATCAGATGCATACATTTCTGTAGAGCATTAACGCCCTGATGAAACTGAATCAACGAAACGTCGGTAAATGTTTCGCAAGAACATTAATGTCCTCAAGAAGCTGAATTGACGAGTTATCATTTAGAATACATGTTTGTTAAAAGTTACTTCAACAAGTTGTAAATACGGTAGTCACTACATAGAATGTATGTTTTTAAAAGTTACTTCATCAAGTTGTAAATACGGTAATCACTATTTAGAATGTATGTTTTTAAAAGTTACTTCAACAAATTGTAAATACGGTAGTCACTACATAGAATGTATGTTTTTAAAAGTTACTTCATCAAGTTGTAAATACGGTAGTCACTATTTAGAATGTATGTTTTT
>NW_013676421.1:11982-17154 GCF_000517525.1 Limulus polyphemus
GTGTTGGTATTGTTAAAGCTATATCTATTCTCCAACCGTGCACTTGGATTACTATTGTTATAATTGTGTTTTCTCTCCAACCCTTGGATTTAAAGTAGTATTTACTTTCCAGTTTCTGCGCTTGGGTTACTATTGTTGCCATGGTATTTAACTTTTAGCCGTAGTATTTATGTTCGTATTGTTAAGACTACTCTTACTCTCCAACCCCATGAGCTTGAGTTGAGATAAATACGACCAGATGTGGTTCGAGGGAGCCTCTTGTTCCCATGCAGACAATCCCGAATTTCGAGTCCTAGATTTACCAAAGAGGCTGTTATTTTCTGTTGGTGTATTGTCTTTTGTTGTCAAAATTCTATTATTTTCTTATGGTGTATTGTGTTTTGTTGTCAAAGTTCTATTATTTTCTGTTGGTGTATTGTCTTTTGTTGTCAAAATTCTATTATTTTCTGTTGGTGTATTGTCTTTTGTTGTCAAAATTCTATTATTTTCTGTTGGTGTATTGTCTTTTGCTTTCAAAGTTCTATTATTTTATGTCGGTGTATTGTCTTTTGTTATCAAAATTCTGTTATTTTCTGTTGGTGTATTGTGTTTTGTTATCAAAATTCTGTTATTTTCTGTTGGTGTATTGTGTTTTGTTGTCAAAGTTCTATTATTTTCTGTTGGTGTATTGTGTTTTGTTGTCAAAGTTCTATTATTTTCTGTTGGTGTATTGTCTTTTACTGTCAAAGTTCTATTATTTTCTGTTGTTGTATTGTCTTTTGCTGTCAAAGTTCTGTTAGTCACTGTGTCGAGTTATAGATCTGATGTAAAAAAATCTACTTTAAAAACACACCAGAAGTGAATAATGTAAAACCCTATGTGACGTAAAGTAGCAGAATGTGACATAATAAATTAGTTCGAAAAATTTGGGTCGTCTATTTGACAGCTCTGTGACTATTATTAAACCTAGTGAATGTTTAGGAACGATAGAAAGTGAACGTGTACAAGTCACTAGTGTTAGTAATTACTGGAAATGTTTGTAAATGTTTCAATAATGATATTGTTTAAGGGTAAGTATAGGTAAGTTTTGTCATTCTTTATTGATCGCAGTGTGAATTGGAGATATTACTAAATGACTAATTACCACTAAAAAGTAATACTGTAGGTGATTCAATTATCATATTGAAATACAATTAAGTTATGAATGCAATTTTTATGACAGGATTTAAATGATCCTAAAATTGAAGGCTCTCAGTTTCTCCTGTGAATAATTTGATGTGTTGTATTTGTTACTTGTTTATATATTTAATACTTTATTAGCTGATCCAACTTTGAAAATACGATTCTCATACTGAGTTAAGGTACTCGTGTTCTCAAGTCAGTCTTGTTGTATATTTAGTTAAAGGAAGTTTAAAACATGTAATATACAGATCACCACTATAAGAGGTCTGGACTTAGTGGAGAATAAAATGAAAGATTGGGTTTTTTGAGTAGTTCATTCATACTTGTAAGACATTCCCAAACATAACTTATTGTCCAATTGTGTATTTTTATGTTTGTCACGTGATTTATACGACGTAATCTGTTATGTATGAACAGTTAGTATGATACTCTTATGAAAGCCGTATTATTGTGAATTCATTTCCATATGCTTGAAGAACCGTGGTTTTATACACAAGTCCTAAACACGTATTCCTTTGACAACGCTTCAATATTTGTTTTGAGTTAAATATATATCCTAACTTCAGTTGTTTCTTAGTTACGTACACATCGAGTAAAACGTATATCGTTAATAACAGAATGTTCGTGTTAGTTTCTGCTTTTGATTTAGGTACATCAACAAACTCAAGTCTTAACAAACCACTTTTTTTGTAAATTTAATAAGAAAATTCTAAACTCGGGAAACAGAGAACCACAGTAATATGTTGGGTTGGAACATTCTAAATATCAGCTTTGAAAGAATCCTCGGAAACACCAATTATTTTGGCCCAGGCTTACGTATCGTTTATGTCTTTATTTAGTATGAATGTAACTAAAGTTATGTGAAATCAAAGATTACTCACACTTTATTACCATTGTATCTGTGTTTGTTTCTTTTTTAGGGTTGTTTTTTCAAACTTAGTTTTATTAGGTAGACAACGACATGTAATTGTTATATGATTCAAGAATTTTTTGTAATTGACAACTGTTGGAAAGCATGTTCTTTATTTTATTCACGATAAATAGACAAGATTGATTTCGTGCCAAATTTAAAGGGTCTAATTGAGTGTCTAATATTATTTGTAATTTTACTTCTACATTTATTTAGTCGCCACAGCTATTTCTTTAGAAGTGTTGGCTCTTTGATCATTCTTCTAAATCAATTATCTTTTCTTAAATGGCAATGCCCACATATTAAACCAGTTTTTTTGTTGTTGTTGTTTTACAAATCTGTCGTTTTATCTAATTTATTGTAATTATCAGAAACTTAGAAGCAAGTTTTTAACAGAAGGTCATATTCTGGTATGAAAGCGAATTATTCGGTAATTATCCATTACCATAAGTCAAGCTCCAGCCACCATACGCGACTATATATTACATCACTCAATATACCTCTAGTTTTACTATTTATACAGAAGTTCACTCAATACGCAGCTCCAGCCACCATACGTCACTGTACTATTACATCACTCAATATACCTCTAGTTTTACTATTTATACAGAAGTTCACTCAATACGCAGCTCCAGCCACCATACGTCACTGTATATTATATCACTCAATATACCTCTAGTTTTACTATTTATACAGAAGTTCACTCAATACGCAGCTCCAGCCACCATACGTCACTGTACATTACATCACTCAATATACCTCTAGTTTTACTATTTATACAGAAGTTCACTCAATACGCATATTTTCACTTACTATTCAGAATTGTTACACCTCGAGTTTTACTCGCCATACACTAATCTCTACTCGCCGTACACCAAGTTTTATTTACAATACACTAATTTATAGTCGCTATACACCAACTTTTATTCACGATACACTAATATCTACTAGCTACACACCAAGTTTTATTCACGATACACTAATTTATAGTCGCTATACACCAAGTTTTATTCACGATACACTAATTTATAGTCGCTATACATCAAGTTTTGTTCACGATACACTAATTTATAGTCGCTATACACCAACTAAAACTTGGTGTATAGCGAGTAGAGATTAGTGTATCGTGAATAAAACTTGGTGTATAGCGAGTAGAGATTAGTGTATCGTAAATAAAACTTGGTGTATAGCGAGTAGAGATTAGTGTATCGTGAATAAAATTCACGATACACTAATCTCTTTGGTGTATAGCTAGTGTTTTACTCCCCATATACCGACCTCTGTTAGATAATTTTAGAAATAATCACACATCGCAGGAGTTCCAAAGTTACAAGTGTTGAAACACAACACTTCGTTGTACATAATACATCGTTTTATATTTCTAATTGAGATCCTGGAGGGATTTGTCTATCTCTACATTTTCAGTGTCTTTATACATCAGAAGCTTTAATCACCAGATATTGTAACTCTAACAAAGTGTGACTCGTTCAATAAGAAACACACTTCACTTTTGTTCTGGGTCCAGGCGGAATTAACCAACAAAATGTTTATTCAATTAATTAATCGGGTAAGCTGCCAGACAATAGGACAAACCAATTGAATCACGCCTACAAGTTCGATACACTGAATAACTAGCCCTCTTTTGGTGGATGCGCTGTGAAGCTAGTGAAGAAGCTTAACGTACGTTCTGTGTTTTCGGTCACCTTACCTCACATATTCAGGTCTACTAAGGAATGAAGTACAGAAAGAAAACTGGCCAAGGAGGGACCTGTCTTGGGAAAGAGCTGACCAGAGAGATAGTTATCCAGGGAGAAGGCTGGTTAGAGAGAAAGCTGACCAGAGAGAGAAATCTGGCCATAAAAATCTGTCCAAGGAGAGAAATGGACAGAAAGAAAGCTGGCCAGAGATCGAGAGAGAGATGGCTAGAGAAAGCTATCCAGGGAGAGACCTGGTTAGTGAGAAATTTGTCCAGAGAGATAGATATCCAGGGAGAGATCTGACCAAAGAGATAGAAAAAATAATGGAATGTGAATAAGCTTCATTATTTTATGTTTTCATATTTTTCTAGACAAGTGAAATAAATATATATATATATATACATGAGTAAGTTGCTGGTGACTGGTTGCTTTTCTTTAGTCGGTGGTTCAATCTTATGAACGTCGTCACACTACCTGAACTGTATGAACGTAGTACAGTCCAGGTAGTGTGAAGACGGTCATACAGTCCTGGTATGGTTACAACGCTCATACAGTCCAGGTAGTGTGACGACGTTCATACAGTCCAGATAGGATTACTACGTTCATACAGTCCAGATAGGATTACTACGTTCATACTGTCCAGGTAGGATTTGTTCATACAGTCTAGGTAGTGTGAAGACGTTCATACAGTCCTAGTAGTGTGAAGACGTTCATACAGTCCAGGTAGTGTGAAGACGTTCATACAGTCCACGTAGTGTGAAGACGTTCATACAGTCCTGGTATGGTTACAACGCTCATACAGTCCAGGTAGTGTGAAGACGTTCATACAGTCCAGGTAGTGTGAAGACGGTCATACAGTCCAGGTAGTGTGAAGACGTTCATACAGTCCAGGTAGTGTGAAGACGTTCATACAGTCCTGGTATGGTTACAACGCTCATACAGTCCAGGTAGCGTGACGATGTTCATACAGTCCCAGTCCAGGTAGTGTGAAGACGTTCATACAGTCCAGGTAGTGTGAAGACGGTCATACAGTCCAGGTAGTGTGAAGAAGCACCAACAGAGTAATGTATGTACAATAATGATATTAACATGCAGTGGATAAAAACAGATTTTTCTAGAATTTTAACAGACGGTGAGAATGTTAAACTCAATAGATTAAAGAAACACTCGATCTTCCTAGGCCAATGTCCAACATGAGTATATTGATAATGTCCATTCCTTGAGCTCCTAAACAAATTGACTTTATTTCTCCACGATATTAGGTTCAATATCATAATTTACTCGTTAGTTGCAGAATTTAGAGCGATCTAATAGATAAGTCCTATACTCGTATAATAGATACGTCCTATACTCGTACAATAGATAAGTCCTATACTCGTATAATAGATAAGTCCTATACTTGTA
>NW_013676422.1:0-5958 GCF_000517525.1 Limulus polyphemus
AACTACTTGTATATCACAACAAAATATTTATTAAAAGAAATTTTCTCCATTCTTAACGAAGAAGCTTTTCCAACTTACAAACAGGTTGTTAATGCTCTGATTAAAAAAATCACTTGGCTTGTTTTAAACGTTACAGTTGCTGACTATAGATCTCTGCATTGACAGTTCGCTGTGGATTGAGGAGTTCGAAATGAATTACTTCTTTGATGTCTCAACAAATGCAAAGCACCACTTTCTGCGGATGGAGTTCAGGTTTTTGTCTAGGACTGAGCCATTGTTTTTGGCGTTTAATATTCGCATAGAGAATCCATTTTTCATCACCGGTGACAATTCTGTCCAAAAATGATTCACGCGCATTACGCGTCAGAAGAGACCAAGCAACGTTCACACGTCGGAAACGATGATCACAGGAGAGTTCGCGAAGCACCCAAACATCCTCTATAGTTTTCTCATATTCCTTAGATGTTTACGTATTGTTTCATGAGATACATGTAATTTCAGGGCCATTTCACGAGTCTGTTGCCTTGGGTTAGATTCAACAAGCGTCTTAAGAGCATCAATATCAATTCCAACATGTCGGCCCCTGCCATCACAGTTTTTAAGGCTAAAGTCACCTGAAAGAAATTTGCTGGACCATCGTTGACACTTAGGGACGTTCAAAACATTTCCATGAACTTTTCTGATATTCGTTGTGGCTACAAGGGCGTAGTTTCCCTTCTTTTTATTAAAACAGCATTACATGTCGAATGTGTGTGTTTCGTCATATGCATGACTATAAGGGATTATAATATACTAAACTTCACACATTATATAGTTACACTAACGTGACGTTTAGGCGGTTCGTTTAACTATTATATGTGATGCACTTTTTTCTTTCTTTTTTTTCTTTGGGGGGGGGGGGTATTGAAAGTGTTTCAAAACGCGACATTAAGTTCTTGACGACCTAATATATATAATAAATAGCTTCAATACTATTATTTACATTAATTGTTAATAATAGCTCCCAAATGCGTCGGGAATATCCGTTATGACGTAATGGTGACAACTGAGATTTAAAATGGATTTTGCAAAGACCTTCTTAATGCATATTTTATATTATATAGTTTATATTAACATTAAAAAATATCTCCTTTTTACTCAGCATGATTGATACTTTAAATACCGCTCAACCTGATGTAATAAGCCTAGATCTTGGAATCGGCGATCTTCGGCCATTAATTAGTTCCTTGTCTGACAAATATATATATTTTTTTACTTTCTCATGTGTGGTTTAAATTCTTTATTTTTACCCCTAACCTTTCTTAATAGTTGCTATCTAAATATCATTTTTCATGTTTATATTTTTCAGTTCCATCTATTTAACATTTTCTTGTTAATCGAACTATCTTCATATCGTATCTTTATTTTAATTTATCAGTACCCAACTTAGTTTTACTTGAATTTTTTTAACTTCTTCTTATTTGTGGTATTACAGAACAGAAACGAGTCACACTTGTAAGAATCCTTTGAAAGCTAATCAAAACACTTACAGATTGTCATGCGCTCTACCGTGATGTCATCTTACATTTTCTCACGCTTTATTTTACTTCGTCACTTCCAGTTTGCCCCTGAAGTGCTCGGATTATAGTTTCGTATTTTCTTGTAAGCTATATTTTCAATGCTATAATGTTGTTCTTTGCTAGAAGGAGCTGCTAGTCACAATGATGATGATGCAGTACTTAGAATGTTAAGGATCAAGAAGCTTTGTGAATTACCTAGAAACAAGAGTATACGAGTAGTAGGTGATGAATAAGAAGTTAGGCGTACTTACCATTAATCAAGGAAAAATCTGTTAAAAAATATTAGGCAGAAAATATCGGTAGGTGTCGGGGTACCCCATCAGATGATGCACAAGAATCATATTTCCGTGCTGATTCTTTTGGTCCCAGTAGTCGTTCAGACGTTTCTATCCTACCACTATTGTCATTCCATTTAGTCATTATTTTATTACTCCTCTTGCACATCACTTAGAAAAAGTCTTTGTATTCTCCGTTCCTAATCTGGTCTTGTATCGTTCTCCTCCTTTGCATCGTCGAGATTCGCACCGCGCTGATTCGTCTTTGCTCTCATCCCCATTTGAAGGCAAGTTGTGTGTTACACCCGTAAGTTTTCTGCTCCTGTACACATACAAACTTCTCTGACCTCTCTTACGGCTAACTTTTTGAGCAATTTGTATACCATCGTGATCGCATCCACACTTGTTACACTTGAGACATTTCGTTAATTTACATTTGCATGTTAGCTTTGAATCCGACCTCGTTTTCCATCTGGACAAGAACAAACGCTCAGATTTTCTGGTTCATTGTCTCAGTAGTTCCTCACGTGATTAATAGAAAGTTCTGGTATAGTGGACGTTCTATAGATAATGTACAGTAACAATGCCACGGCCATTAATGAGAGTAAAAAATCGCCCAACTCTACTGACAAAAAAACAGTCTTTGGATGTTATCTAATTTCAGATTGGTGAAAACATCTGGATTCCCCATTAAAAATGTGCACATTCCTGTACAATTTCGAATAAAAAGACTAAATACCAGACATGGTCCCACAAGGATTCCCCATTAAAAATGTGCACATTCCTGTACAATTTCGAATAAAAAGAATAAATACCAGACATGGTCCTACAAGGTACCCTACTATATCTGTTGAGTCAGATATTACCCGTTAATATCACAGAAATGTCAGTGATGATAAAATTGTGTTTAATAATTGTAAAGCTAATGAGCAATACAAAGAAATCGATAGAACTCATCTCTGCTTTTCCTTGATAAAGTAATGCATTTCAAGAGACATGTTTATATATATATATCCCGAGTTGACCTACCCACCAGAAACAGTAATGGAAGCCTGACTGTAACGTATGAACGGTGAAGCCCGGCTCGACAAATTAGCTTATATGTAACGTATGAACGGTGAAGCCCGGTTCGACAAATTAGCTTATATGTAACGTATGAACTGTGTGTGTGTGTGTTCTCATTTGTAAATACCCCAACATTTAGTTCAGTTCTTTCAAGTAAACCTGGACATCTACTGTCACACAGTTTATCCGGGAAACACTGGAGAATGTAAATGACACTCGAACTCAACTGTACGAAACAAAGAAAGTTCTTCACTTGTTTGAAATATGATTGGTTTGTCCAAGATCATACCACTCTGATTAGGCATTGATCTCATGTGAACATTATTACAAGTACGAGCTGATAAAACGAGTGTGGCGTGATTATGTTTCACACTGCAGTCATAAGAGTGATAACGAAGAAGGTATATTCAAGGTTAAATGTTACAATGATATTGTAAATACCAAGAACGTCAGTCTATCAACAACAACAAAAGAGAATAAACGCTCTAAACATAGCCTTGCCAGTTTTAATTAAATCATTTATACAGAATAGAACACAAATGTATGTACGATTACATGATATATTAACAAATAATATGTTACGCATGCGTTGAATATGCCGAAAACAATAACAGTTAAACAGATATCTTTACAAATCATGCAAGGTTTGCTTGACATGGTCTGGTGGTTAGGGCGCTCGACTTCCTTCCCCAAACATTCTCGCCGTTTCATTTTATTGTGACTGCCAATCCAACTTTTCGCTGGTAAAGAGTAGCCCAAGAGGTGGAGGTGGCCGGTGTTGACTCGCTTCCTCCCCTCTGATCTATCAGTTCAGAATTAGATACGGTTATCACAGATAGTCCTCGAGTAGCTTTGCCCGACATTAAAGGAATAACAACCAAACCAAGTCATGCCAGAACTGCTTTGATCGTATTATACACTTGTTTGTTTTGTTTTTAAGTATGCACAAGGGCTATCTGTGCTCTGCCCACCACGGGTATCGAAACCCGGTTTCTAGCGTTGTAAGTCCACAGACATACCGCTGTGCCATTGGGGGGGGGGCTATTATACACTTAAGTTCAATAATAATTCGTTTTAAAGATTCCAGTTAGTCATACCTTGTAGGTGTCCGTTTCAATAATAAAAATATCGCTAACAGCTTTGTTTGTTTCGGATAGTAGAGTAAAGCTAAACAAAGGCTCACTGTCCCTAACATTGAAGCATTCGACAAGCACCCTCCGCCAATTCTTGGGCTACTCTAATCAGATAGTCGGATTGGACCGTCACTCGTGTAACACATCTACGACCCCAATTTTAGGGGTCACGATTTTACGGCACAGACTAAATTACATTAGTGTTTTAATTACTGGGTTAATTTTTAGTTCTGGTCTATATAAGTGGCTGGTTTTAATCAGAAGTTAATGAGTATTACTATTATTTACACACAAATAGGTGGGGGGTATTCATACTGTCATAAATCCTAGAGGGTAAATCAATCTGCAATCGTATTTGTAATAACAACATGTGTTTGATACTTTTTCTATATATTGCATTAATTATTTCACTTTTGATATATTTTTATTAGTAGTAATCAGAGTATTACCGTTATTTTTCCACCTGGCGGACGTTTCGGCTGCTATCAGTGTTTACTTGAAGACGACTTGGCTTGTTTTCTGTCAGACATTACTTTCCGTCGTATCTAATACAGTAAACGTAGATTTTCAGGCATCAGGAGTGGCTGCGATATATAACAGTGGAGAGAAAACTCCCCTGCTAAAACATATATAAAACTGAATCAAAGAAGAAATTACTCATTAATATGTATATATATGTTAACACATTTGTAACCAGACGTTAAGATGCTAACATTTGTTAACATCTTGACGTCTGGTTAAAAATGTGTTAGCATCTTATCGTCTGGTTACAAATGTGTTAACATCTTCACGTCTGGTTACAAATGTGTTAACATCTTATCGTCTGGTTACAAATGTGTTAACATCTTATCGTCTGGTTACAAATGTGTTAACATCTTAACATTTGGTTACAAATGTGTTAGCATCTTAACGTCTGGTTACAAAAGTGTTAGCATCTTAACGTCTGGTTACAAATGCAGTTGTAACCAAATGTTAATATGTTAACACATTTGTAACCAGACGTTAAGATGTTAACACATTTGTAACCAGACGTTAACATATTAACACATTTGTAACCAGACGTTAAGATGTTAACACATTTGTAACCAGACGTTAACATATTAACACATTTGTAACCAGACGTTAAGATGTTAACACATTTGTAACCACACGTTAATTTGAACGTCCCCCTCCCGAAAATTGGAAGGCTTATAACGCTAAAAATCGGGTTTCGATACTCGCGTTGGGCAGAATATAAACAGCACATTGTGTAGTTTCGTACTTACCAACAAAGATATGAAATATTAATTTTAACACGAAGTTTTGACTTTTCTATCATATTTTCTGGTCTGTAACTGTACAAGAGACAGTATGTTTGTACAACACGTTTATTCTAGTCTTAATCTAACGATTACTTACTTACTGTGCACGTTTATAATGAAGCTGCTGGGACAAACACGTTTGTGTGAATGGATATAACCTCCCTTAAATCACGACGACTGATATGTATTTAAATATCACATTGCCCCCATACTCACCCGCAGCTCAGCAGTAATCTTGAGAGGTTTAAATCAGGAGTTCGATCCCTGCGGTGGGCATAGCACAAACAGTTTTCTTTTTCCGTCTTTGCGCTTGAACAAAAAAGAAATCTAAATAGCAGGATAGTAACCTGGCCTCCTAATGAGACTTCTAAATTCACCATGACCAAATGTGATTAAGACAATTCAATAAAAATAAGTCTACTGAGTCATAATCAGGATTCTAAATTCACCATGATCAAATGTGATCAAGACAATTCAATAAAAATAAGAGGCTACCGAGTCCTAATCAGGATTCTAAATTCACCATGATCAAATGTGATCAAGACAATTTACTAAAAATAAGAGGCTACCGAGTCCTAATCAGGATTCTAAATTCACCATGATCAAATGTGATCAAGTCAATTCA
>NW_013676422.1:6910-16391 GCF_000517525.1 Limulus polyphemus
TCTGATGTTTTTCCTGAGTTTAATACACAAACATCTGTTGTATTCATTCAGTTTAATACACAAACATCTGATGTTTTTCCTGAGTTTATTACACAAACATCTGTTGTATTCATTCAGTTTAATACACAAACATCTGATGTTTTTCCTGAGTTTATTACACAAACATCTGTTGTTTTCTTCAGTTTATTACACAAACATCTGTTGTTTTTCTTCAGTTTATTACACAAACATCTGTTGTTTCACTTGAGTTTATTACACAAACACCTGTTGTATTCATTCAGTTTAATACACAAACATCTGTTGTTTTCCTTCAGTTTAATACACAAACATCTGTTGTTTTACTTCAGTTTAATACACAAACATCTGTTGTTTTCCTGAGTTTATTACACAAACAACCATTTCTCCCTAACATACAAATATAGGTAAACATGTTTAAAAATAATTAATCGTGCATCTGTTTTTAACAGCCACCTTTACTGTTATTTGTTATCGAGCTCTCGCCACTTGTTTATCTTATTACTCAAATGTCACGGGATAATCATACCACCGACCCTCCACCTCCTATGACGTAGAAACTGGATCACGCGCATGTTCAATACGGCCTATCTTCAAATGTTGTTCAATAAATGGTAATTTTTTAAAAAAATATTATGTATAAACAGTCATATTTTAGTTTACTTCCACGTCCGTTTCTGGCAGTTGCCCATACTCTAGACCTGCCTCACAAACATGTGACGTCACAACACTTTTGGCCAATCACCAAAGACGGTAACACCACGCGACCGTGAAATTCCATAGGACATGTGGGCTTATAAATATCGTCCAGGACCTAGTGAGCGAGTATTTTGCAGTGTTCTGTGGACACGAGAGTTAGAAGGTGGACGGTTAAAACTTTAAATCATGATTTTAGACATCCATACCAGTGTAAATATGTTAAACACAGCGGACACGCAGAATTGTTTTTCTCCATCGCCAATCTGTGACCAAACTGACAATGAAGATTCTGGAAGTGAAGGCTGCTTATTAACTGAAGTTCCTTTTCACAACCTGGATGTTGAAGGCTACGACTGCAGGTCTTCGACAACCTGTAGCACTAATGAAGGAGACGGGAATTCTCTGGATTGTTGCAAAGAAGGTACTGACAGCGACGGGGAAAAGGATTCTGGAATAGAATGTCCAAAGAATGCGGATGATTTTCCTCAACCCGACAAAGTTGTGGTGGAAAATATCGTGAAACAAGTAGAGTACTACTTTTCAAATGCAAACCTTCTGAAAGATCCCTTTCTTTTAAAACATGTCCGGCGTAACAAGCAGGGATATGTAAGTCTTAAACTTATTACCTCTTTTCGAAAAGTTAAGAGCTTTACAAAAAACTGGAGAGTCGTTGCTTGTAGTTTAAGGTACTCAAAAGAATTAGAAATAAACGAAGAAGGCACCAAAGTCCGGCGTAAAGATCCATTACCAGATTACGATGAGACACCACCATCTAGAACTGTAGTTGCATTTAAATTACCTTTTGAAAAGCCAACAGTGGAAAAAATTGGAGAAATATTTTCCAAATATGGCACGATTACTCTTATTAGAATCATTCATCCAAGTAAAGCCATACCGGCAGATATAAAGACATTTCTTTACAAGCATCCCGAAATAGGTTCTAGTGTTTGTGCCCTGGTCGAGTTTGAGAATCGTGAGAGTGCTTGTCGCGCTTGGAATGGATTTTTTCCCAAGAGTATTGACTGGAGGTCAATGCAAGTCATTCCACTTGTTCCAAAAGATTATTTCAATGTGAATAGTAATGGTGATGAAAATAAAAACAAAGGAAATGAATTAAAGAAAAGGAAAAATGGAAAACGACAGGCTCGTGCGGGACAGCTTAGAAAAGGAGAAACTCCCACAGGCAATGGATGTCCAGATAAAGGAAAATCGTTTATAGAATCAACCAGATTATCTGCCAGCCCAAAGTCCACCTCAACTTGGCCAAAATGGAACCAGGAACCAACATTTCGTCGCAATACTTTTACTGCCAATCACAGGAGTTCTAATGGACCCATAAGTTCTCAAAACATCAGTAAACCCTTAGTCTGTCCAATGTCCAACAACCATTCTGATGGTGACTCATTAAAACCCTTCATTAGTCCTTGGGTCCAACGGCGACTGACGCAAGGAAGAGAAAGAGGATGCACTTTTCCTACTCATAATACTCGGCTACTGATCCCTGATGGTGTAATTAGGCTTCCCAAAGGTCCAGACGGCACAACCGGCTTCAACTGGAGCCTATTAAAGCTTCGCACCCAGTCTGCTCCAATTTAATTCATGACTTGTTTTTTTATGTACATATGAAAAAAAAACACGTTATCCTGCATTGTAATATATCATCTGTGTGTTAAGTTTTGTTTACATTATCTTTTCGATTATATTATTGCTCATAGTATTATTATGTAAATATGTTTTGTACAGATAAATACAAAAATGTGACGATGTATATTATATGGTTTGTATATTTAAAACTGTTTATTAAATACATCTTAAATTATGTGGTTGATCTTGTTGTTAAGCACAAAGCTACACTATGGGCTATCTGTTATAAGCCATCAGGCTGTGGTTGATTAACGATGATTTGCAGTTAATGAAACTAATTTTTTCTTAAGTTTATAATAATTTTTAGTAACAGTTACCTTAGCAATTAACTTCAATTAGCTCTAACAAAAGTATCTGAGATTGACTGCAATTTTGTTCAATCGACTAATTATTTTGATTACGACTAACTTTTAGCATTATAATTATTAGTCGCGTGGCGCCATCTCTTATACAATTAAGAAAACACTTTAATACAATAATTACACAAATATTTAAAAATACAAATAGATTTTCCAACTTTAATTAAATAAAAATAATGACTAATTGTGGACATTATTGTAGATGCCGTTTATATTTTAAACAAAAGAGTAGTAACAGAGTTATTGTATTTTTAACACTACCTTCTTTATTATCGTCGGCAATGGATATGGGAGACATAGTGTGGTTGAAGTACTATTATAGATTTTACTTCTCGAAAAACCGTAAGGGAAAGAATACAAAATGTAGTGTTAAAAAATACATGTAATTGATTAGACTCATGCTTAGTCCCAAAGGCATTCAAACCGTAAGAGCTGTTGTTCTGGATATAAGTCTAGTGTTCGGAGAAAAAGCACGTTTCATATGAAGTATGAGTACATAACTTATATATATATGTGTATGACAATTTTCTCCAAGCAAACATTATAAAGTGAACATAACAAGCAGTAAAACTCAAATAAATAAATATTTGGACTAACTCAATAATATATTTATTGAACACAAAGCTAATAAAATAGTTATTCATTAGGCGAGAGACAATTTGAATATTATTAAGAGATGAGGCTCCCATTGGATGAATCAACTCAATATCAACACTGTAAAGTTCCACCCTATAAAAACGGTTCATCATTAAACGATGTATGACTAACAGTTACACATTTAAAGTGTAACGATTACTCTCGACAGTGAACGTGTTACATTATAAAAATTTACCTTGCAATAGTAATCCAACATATGATCTTCGACTGTAATCCACTTTATTAATGTAATTTTAATTTTAAAAAAATAAGAAGAAAAACACTTATTAGCATTGAAATCAACAAATCATATGTGAAAAATAAATCCAGAACTGTACAAATACTATAACACCGTCTATTAAAATATGGCACTGTACCAATGTTAGGTTTAAAACATAGCCCTTTAAGTGTCTCTTAATTCACGTCATATGACCAAATTAGTCTCGACTTAGCGCCCCCCCCCCCTTTTGCAGTTTGCAATGCCCCCGGGAGCGTTAATTAGGGGCAATACGGTAGGTATTTACCAAAAATATCAATTTTAAAAAAAAAATAAAAATAAAAAATGTGGTATGGAATTATATGGATTATAAGTAGGAGAGATAGAGAGGAAAAGTTTAATGTTTTGGTCAGTATAGCTTCTGTGAATTTTTAATGTTGGTTCTGGATATGGAGTGTTTGGTTTAGTTTCAATGTTCAAAGAGAGGACTATCCTTTAAAGTGTTTTTTTTATCCTTGTGTTCAATGTGCTGCATTTGACTTATTATATTATTCCTCTGGTTGTCTTTTTGTTTCGGATAATTCCTTCAAACGTTGAACTTTATTGCTGTTTCTGGTTTTTGTATGATTAACGAGTTAATGTTAGTGTTAAGTTTTATGTCCACATTCGGATAGTACCACAGTTCGTGACTCATTTATTTCTTCTTGTATTACATTATGAATTTCTTCATGTTCCTTAACAGTTTTTAAACGTTGGTTGACAAACTAATAGTGGTAATTTTGTCGAAAAACAATGTGAAAAGTGACAGTCGATACCCGGTTTTAGGGTTAAGATAACCCTTTACAACTTATGGATGACAACTTCACTTTATTTCTTATATTACTTCATATATTTTTTAAGCTCTAGCTATACCAGCTGGTCAATGATAAAATATCACCTCGGTTTGCTACTCCAGTTCGAGGGTGTAAGTTTACATATGTATATAAATATTTTCACAGTCTTTCCTATTTCTTAGAAAAACAATTTTTATGAGAGATTCTGGCGCACGTCAAGAAATCTGATTTATTATATTAAAATCCAAGTCTTGTTTATTTCTTTTGTTTGTTTCTAGTTAAGCACAAAGCTACACAATGGGTTTTCTGTGCTATGCACATCACGGGTATCGAAACCTGTTTTCTAGCAGTATAAGTCTGCAGACATTCCGCTGTGCCACTGGGGGGGGGCAAAATGTTATCAATCTACTTGACCACTACCATGTCATTATCGAAACGTTACAGGTAGTTTTTAATCAAATTCTTAATTCAAAAGTTATAACATAAAAAATGTGAGGCACCTTCTTTTTCTCACTTAATATTTATAATTAAATAAAAACACGATAGCTCAATGCCTGTATCTTGTCTTGTGGTCCATCTGTTTCACGAAGAAATGCTTAATGATCCATAACAGCTCAGTGCTTGCGTTTCGAGACTATAAGCAATAAAAAATGTGCTTTAGAACGAGTGTAAGGTTTGGATGAGTGAGTTCTACCAGTGAAAGGTGATTAATAACGACTGTAAGGTTTGGATGAGTGAGTTCTCCCAGTGAAAGGTGCTCTAGAATGACTGTAAGGTTTGGATGAGTGAGTTCTACCTGTGAAAGGTGCTCTAGAACGACTGTAAGGTTTGGATGAGTGAGTTCTACCAGTGAAAGGTGCTCTAGAATGACTGTAAGGTTTGGATGAGTGAGTTCTACCAGTGAAAGGTGCTCTAGAATGACTGTAAAGTTTGGATGAGTGAGTTCTACCAGTGAAAGGTGATTCAGAACGAGTGTAAGGTTTGGATGAGTGAGTTCTACCAGTGAAAGGCGATTCAGAACGAGTGTGAGGTTTGGATGAGTGAGTTCTACCAGTGAAAGGTGCTTCAAAACGACCTCAATGTCTGTTAGACTAAGAACGGATAGTTACTCGGGATAATTATTTTCTTACAATGTCACGTTCCTTCATCAACACGTGTTCGAAGGAATTATATGACAATTAACACGTACGAAATGACATGAAAAGTACATTAAGAGATTCATACAAAAACGTATCCAGTATTTTTATTCTAAGAAGCTCACACAATTGTATCCAGCTCAGGTAGGTGTGCCAGCTTTCAATGACAGATTCCTTTTGAAGTGACATCTACCGTGAATGGTAAATTTGTCTTGTCAGTAAACAGTTTTTATATCGAACACAAACTGAACCTTCGAGTGAACAAGTCACTGATTCTCCTCCCAGTCTCTGGTTGATAGTAACAAAACATTGTTGGGAAATTCTGGTGCTGTTGAAGCGTGAGTTGTAACAGTTATCACTATACTCACAAGAGGGCGCGATAAACGTATGGGTTTTTATAGGATTGTAAGATTAATTTATTATCTATATCGTTAAATGATTAAAAACATTTAAAGATAGAATCATCTATTTTCTATTAATATAATGATATAACTTAAATAGAAAGAAACTCTCATAATTAGATATTTCTGCTGTCTTTGTTTTTGGTGAAAGTTTTTATGAAGTTTTGATTGATAAACTGATATCAGAATAATACATCTACCATGAAACTACAGACCAGAATAAATGATCTAAGTTATCGTTGGTAATCTACTTGACCACTACCATGTCATTTAAAGTTACTGTTATCAATCTACTTGACCACCACCATGTCATTTAAAGTTACTGTTATCAATCTACTTGACCACTACCATGTCATTTAAAGTTACTGTTATCAATCTACTTGACCACTACCATGTCATTTAAAGTTACTGTTATCAATGTACTTGACCACTACCATGTCATTTAAAGTTACTGTTATCAATCTACTTGACCACTACCGTGTCATTTAACGTTACTGTTATCAATCTACTTGACCACTACCATGTCATTTAAAGTTACTGTTATCAATCTACTTGACCACTACCATGTCATTTAAAGTTATTGTTATCAATCTACTTGACCACAACCATGTCATTTAACGTTACTGTTATCAATCTACTTGATCGCCACAATAACATATATTGTATTGTTGTAAACTTACTTGTCTATTACAATGTTATCTATGTTGTATTTCCTCGGTCTTTACAATATCATCTACTTACTGTATTAAGTAACACTGATGATTTTATACACAGTTTAAATATTAACATGCTTATATATCTTTGCAATAGTGAAAAATATTATTTCTCTCTACATTTTATAAGACAAAATGAGATATCGATCTGTAGTTAAAATTTACATTATTTACTACCACTTGTAACCCGAATAATACCACACAGTACAGCTATACAGACGTTGCTAACCTATATCTATCAAATACCTAGCGCATGGAAACAACCACTGGTGGCCATCTTTGTTCTGTAGTAAACATTCAAGCTCTGAACAGAACATACAAATGCAGGAAGGAACATTCTATGGACATTTAAAAAAACTTTCTGATTTTATATTTTTAATTGGCTGTTTTTTTTAGTATTACACTACGTGCTGTTAAAATGTACAAAATTCAATAACTCCCTCTGCCGGCATAGATTCACAACTGTGAAATATTGGGATACGCTTTGCTTCGTTACACGTTTTCCTGTTGCATCTCAATTAATAATTAACTTAAATAAGAAACACCTTATGACTGTGTTTTAATATTACTACAGAGTCAAGGAGTTGACTTTAAAAGTATACAGCCAAGCAGCAGACTACCAGGTGTTGTAGTAATACAAGAGCTTTAATATCTAAACTAACCCTATACGTGAATAGCAACTTCTTAAGAAAACTTACACGTATTGCCTTGTTCAGTAGCTCACTTCACGAACCAGTAAATATGTTTGTAAAATAGCTTACGTTACCGATTGTTAGGAGTATATAAGCCCAGAGTGTTGTTTCCTAATCAAGCTTCATCAAGAGACTTTAAAAGTAAAAGAAACAAAGTTTATTTATTATACAAACTACAAATTATAAATTTCACGAAAATCGAATCACTCACATGATTTCTCTTTCTCGGTCTTTTCTGACCGGGAATCACTGGTCTAGTATAACTTATGTTTATATATTCAGATTTTTAGTAAACCATCAGTATTTAAAACAAATTTTTCAGTTTTTATCTGTATCCTTTCTAAGCAACAGGTTGTTCTTAAATCTTTCAAACAACAGAGTAACTGACACTTTTAATTTAGTAATTTGGGTTATTGGGAGTGGAGTAACTAGTACTTACTCCACTCCCAATAACCCAAATTACTAAACTAACAGTGTTAGTTACTCCAATCCCAAATAACCCAAATTACTAAACTAAAAGTACTAGTTACTCCACTTCCAATAACCCAAATTACTAAACCAAAAGTGTTAGTTACTCCACTCCCAAATAACCCAAATTACTAAACTAAAAGTACTAGTTACTCCACTCCCAATAACCCAAATTACTAAACTAAAAGTACTAGTTACTCCACTCCCAATAACCCAAATTACTAAACTAAAACTAACACTGTTAGTTTAGTAATTTGGGTTATTGGGAGTGGAGTAACTAGTACTTTTAGTTTAGTAATTTGGGTTAATGGGAGTGGAGTAACTAACGCTGTTAGTTTAGTAATTTGGGTTAATGGAAGTAGAGAAACTGACACTTTTGGTTTAGTAATTTGGGTTATTGGAAGTGGAGTAACTAACACTGTTAGTTTAGTAATTTGGGTTAATGGAAGTGGAGAAACTGACACTGTTAGTTTAGTAATTTGGGTTATTGGAAGTGGAGTAACTAACACTGTTAGTTTAGTAATTTGGGTTAATGGAAGTGGAGAAACTGACACTTTTGGTTTAGTAATTTGGGTTATTGGAAGTGGAGTAACTAACACTGTTAGTTTAGTAATTTGGGTTAATGGAAGTGGAGAAACTGACACTTTTGGTTTAGTAATTTGGGTTAATGGGAGTGGAGTAACCAACGCTGTTAGTTTAGTAATTTGGGTTAATGGGAGTGGAGTAACTAACACTGTTAGTTTAGTAATTTGGGTTAATGGAAGTGGAGTAACTAACACTGTTAGTTTAGTAATTTGGGTTAATGAGAGTGGAGTAACCAACGCTGTTAGTTTAGTAATTTGGGTCATTTATAACAACTACAGGTGTGTCACAACTTAACTAATCCTTCAGCGTTTCCTGTATAATTTTCAAAGAAAGCAGAGAAAAGTGCCCGTATGTTGATTAGTGTACAGTGAAGTAAAGTAAGCTGTATATGATGTGGCTTTACCCGATGTTTTAAAAATGTCGTTTATTACTTCAAGTACATGCCGTGTATTAAACTAAGTGCCACGATGAAAACTCGACATATTTTAAAGCTACAGCAAGCAACAAGTGGCACAACACCTGCATCAAGCAGCCAGCCACACAGTGCAGAGTAACTGTGTTACCGTGACGTCACTGGATGAGCCCACCATGTGGGATCTAGCATCTGGCTACCATTTATAATCAGTTCAGATGTCGATATGGCGAATAAGCAACAACGACGATGTCCCCCCGATATGGATTCCCGGATCTTTAGATGTGATTAGTTTACTCCCACGACCTGCTTCAAACTTCTCTCTATTAACGTTCACAACAAGAACCTACCTGAGTGTGCTCAGAGAAAACAACGTTCTAGGACCGTCATGATCGCTCCGTGGTCCCTACTGACTATCATTGGTCTCGCGCTGGCTCACGACCCCAATGGTCACTTCATCAACGATTGGGCAGTTCGAATGACCGGTGGCAAGGAAACAGCTGATATGTTAGCTCGTGAGATGGGTTATCAAAATCTTGGAGAAGTAAGTATTAACTTTCTAGCGTAAAGTATAAATATTATAACGGTAATAATACACTGTAGTGTAAAGTATAAATATCACTTAATAAATATATAACGGTAATAATACACTGTAAAGTATAAATATATAA
>NW_013676423.1:0-11870 GCF_000517525.1 Limulus polyphemus
TATATTGTTTACTTCAAAATGAAAATCACATGACCACCTTTATGGTTGTATATATACGGTCGTTGGTACACAACTCTCTATCCGACTCTGATACACATCAACGCTGTGTTCTCTTGTGTTTAAGAACGTAAGTAACATATTTATATGATCGTTTATATATGATCTTCCTTTACCTTAGGTCGTTCTTTACATTCATCAATGTATACTAACCTTATTTAATATGACCAACTCATTTTACTTGATATAGAGTAATTGCGCATTTTCGAGAAATGAATAAAAACATAAAAAGAACGTGTGAAACATTTAAAAAATGTATAATAGTAAGAGTGTGTCCTGGCACTTTGAACAAATCAGGCAATATATAATTTCAATATTTCACAAACCGATTAGTATAACTCAGAATAACTATGATTACGTATGCATGAAAAGAACGAAGTGAGAAATGCGACATGTGGCATGTTTGAAGCAGAGAGTATAATTAGTTTAAACCTTGTATAAGTTTCTGCCGGGTGTTAGTTTTTAATTTATGAATATATACAATAAAATACGGAAACTCATAAAATGCCATGGTTAAGAGAATCCAGGGTCTTACGTTTGTAATTTCGTTTTTATGAAAATACATATTGAAAATTTCAACTGGTATTCAATTATCTAAACACAATATTCTCAACTCAATATTAAGTACATTGGCTGCAACTAATGTTTATGAATTTATCTGTATGTCAAGTGAAACTTTCTTGATTTAATTTTTTGTAGATAAACACAAAGCTACAGAATTGGCTATCTGTGATCTGCCCATCACGGGTATCGAAACCCAATTTCTAGCGTTATAATGCAATAGACATAGCGCTGAAAAATAGTATTGTACATGTTCGAATTTTAAATTTTTAGTTTTACATATGTCGGATTATTAATATTTAGAATTCCAATACAGTTAATGACGAATTAACTATGAGGTTGTTTTTAAAATGTTGCATAAAAAATATATTTAATCATAAACCGTTCATCCACTCTTTGATCTTTTACCTAATTATGTTTTTTCGAAACACTTTTAGACATTTTTCTTTTTGCGATAACAAGTTCATTTAAACTATAAGATTTCGATCCTTTTAAGTTCGAAGTTTCCAAATTTAACCAAATACTTGTATGATCTGACCACAACTAATATGATATGGTTTTATAGGTTATCATCATGAACAAGTCAGTGATTTTTCTTGTATGCCTGGTACTACTTGGAATAACACTGAACGCTGAAGCACGTTTGTACAAGCAATGCAAACTCATTAGGTGTGATCGCCGGTATTGCTATTTCAGGTGTCGATGGTTTTGTCGTGGTATTTGTGCATATGAAGGAGGAAAGAAAGAAGGTAAATTTGTTATACAGAGGAATATTCATATTACGACATAAAAAGCACAATTTAAAAATACAGGAAGATTGTCAAAGTTTCAACGACATTAAGAGCAATGAAAAAGAGCTTGCCTATAATTTTGAAGTTACATAGATGTTATTTAACTTATTTACAGGAGAAAATATGGACATGTAAAACGAATTTCAACATTTTTTATTAATTTCTTATTCAGATATTCCCAAAACTTAAGTAGAAAATTCATTTTGTCAATTTAATAATAATATATATAAGCAAATTGAAGGCCTAATTATGGATCCGCCATTTATCCACTTCTTGTGTGATCTGTTAATGAATAGGTTTGAAAATGATGCTTTACAGAAGGATAAATTTAAACCCTAATTATGGATTTGAGTATGTTTATGAAATTTTCGTGATGTGATGTCATAGTAAAGATAATTTAATAGATTTTGCTGACTACTTGAATTATGTCAAAGGAATTCACAAAAAATGTCAGTGTTTTATTGTTTACAGGATATTAAAGTTATGTTCCTATGAAGTTAAAAAGTAATTGTTACTAGTAACATTAGGTAGGGTTTTGTACCAAATATTGTTGATAGAGCCGTATGAAAACGTAGTAAAATTACAAATGATGATCATAAAAGCTAGCTAAAAATCAACATTTCCCACTCGTATAAACAGACCAAGGCCAATGAAAACGGTGTGAGTCAATCCAGGGTACATTTCAACTATTCAAAATTTAAATTATTTAACTCGGCTGCGGAATATTTCAAATTCGCAATATGTAACAATACTTACCACTTTTGTCTTTCTTGCCATGCTTCGTCTAGGTTAGAAAATGTACCGTTATATTTGTTTTTTTTTCTAATGCCTTTTTCTTATTTAAATGCCTTTTATTTCTAGAGTTAAATAGAAATTACTTAATTTGATGACTTTCTCGATTTACTTAAAAACATAAAACATTAAAAACACACAAAATGTTTTTTTATTTTTTCACTATTTTATTATAGAAGAGATTTTTGTTATTGAATGTAAGAGTATATGAGGCAAGGTTAACATTCATGAGAACAATCTATAACAGTCATTCAGAGAAATAAAATGTTTTTATTGAATATATTAGCCAGTACAACTGGTATCATCGAGACAGACTCACTTAATAAAAAATCCTCATTAACCAAAACCAAAAGAAATAAATGGCTTGTCTCTCCAATAGGGAATAAAGACAACCTGAAAAGAAAACAAACAAGAAATAGTATGAGTATAACGTTAATATACAGACAACTGTTATAAATCACTGTTAATGTAAAAAAATAAAATGCATGTGGTCAGTTGTTCGCCCACATAATTCCTGTTCCCTTAAAAAAACTTTTACAAATGTACTTCAATTTTAATATTTGGTTATTAGCAAACTTAGATTAATAGCAAGTGATGCTTTAGATATTTTCAAAATTTCATGAATTTCTTAGGAGACATTTTTGAATGGATCTTTAAAAATCAAACTTAGTTACTTAGTACAGAAATATTTCAAGATTATTTCATCGCATCACACTACTTCCAGTTTATGTGGAAAAGCTGATTTTATTTCACTTCGTTTCCTATTATTGTCAACTTTTATAACTTTTACTCATTTAATCACGGAAGATGATTATGACCTAATTGAAAATATATCACCTTCAGTATATAGTAGCCTTCTACTCATCCAAGTCAAATTCATCCGGCTTTTCTCCCTTTCGAACTTCACTTCTTCATCTATAGAATACATAATATTTCTACATTCAATATTTCGAATGTCTTTCATTGTCAACAAGTGATCTATAGTTGGTTAGCAATCAAGTTGTCGGTACAAAACGGGAATTTTGGAAAACATTCTGATAAAGTAGTACAACACGGTCAAGATATTTGGGGAACCATTTAAGTGACCAGATTATTTTAAAGGTAAACTAAAACTTAATATCAGTATTATAGTACTTAAACGTGAACCTTTTAACTACAATAAATCCTTAAATATGTTCCTTACATTCAACTTTCGACGCAAGATACTAGGATGAAATATAATATTTTAATCTGCCTATTGTATCAGGTTGATAATACAACTATAAATTCATAATACACAGTGTTAGTGTAAAATGTAATGAAAAACGATTTTTCATTGATTTTGTTTTTGTTTTTTTAAGTAGAACCTTTACTCGGCAATCATTTCAATTTTTGCAGTAACCATCCTAAGATATATACCAAACAATTCCTCATCAATAAATTGCTCAAAACCGAATTAAACGTATCACATCTAAAGATTCAATGACTGAGACATTATTCATTCATAATGTGTCTTCAAAACAATTAATATATTTATCAACTGATACTTTCTTAAATTATGATATGATATCCAAATGCACAAGCATATCATCATTATTTAGAGTTGATTTACTTATTCTTCCTAAAAATCATATAGAATTTTTGATAATATAAATGTTTTTCTTCACTATGAAAAGAAAACATTTGCGCTATAAATTTAGCTACATTGTAAGAGGATGAACTTATATTTGAAATTATGGGTCTATAAGAATCCCTATTTATGAACTTTTGACAAGGCATAAAATCTTGGAGTGACAAAACTACTTTTGACCAAATATTTTTTTTTCTTTTACGGGATTAGACTTATACACTCTTTAACTTTTTCTTTTATCAATTCGTAAAACCAACTTTTAGGAATGATGATGACAAAACCTTGTCGAAACGTTGTACATTTGCTGTTATGTTAAACTTATATTAAAGTTTTTCTTCATTACCCATTCAAGCCGTCTCCAACCATTATTAGTCTCAAAGTGGGTTCCTCGTCATCGAATTTTAGGATAGTTGTTGTTAGCCTTTTCATATATATTTTAGCTTGATCTAGCATCTTTTCAACTTTCTTAGTGCAATCCTCTTTATTTTGTATATATAATTGACCCCCATTCTCGGATTTACAGATTACAATATCCAACTCACTCAATGACTTTAAAACCTGTATGTCTTAGTTTTTCTTTTTTTTCTTAACTTGATTTTAGAATTACCTATTAACTCATTACATTCATCTTTAACACTATCTACTTTACTAATACTCTTAATATTACTTAAACATGTTTCAACTTCTGTAATAAACTCTTTTCGAAAATTATTAGCTTAAAAACAATTCCCACGCTTTTGTTAAGCACGTCATTCTCAATATCGTTTAACACAATATTCGATTTCTTAACTATTCTATTCTATTGCTTTCTATTAAATTTGTATAAGGTTCAGGTTAAGGTAACGTTGTCGTTCACCCTAATTTGCTTTAGACCGTTGGAAGAACCAATGTTGAATGTAGTCTCTTTTTATTCAGAAACTGAGGTCTGAAATCAATATGGTTAGTATATTAGAATCATGCTAGGTTTAGAAATTTTTTCATCCTCAGGAGTGAATTACAAGACAATTGCCAAAGTATTTATAGCTTGTTAGTAGGTACACAAGTGCCAAAATACTACAAGTACAATTGTGTAAGTTTGAAGACTTAATAGGAAACATGAATCTCTTAAAAAGGAAACCTAGACTATCAGAGAAAACATAATGTGAAAGTAGGACATCGTGAAAATGCACAAAACTAACATGCTAACATTTATAAGACTTTCAATGAGTGTTTGGACCCGACACCTTGAAATCAGAACTACTCGTTCTAAGATGAAGTGGGAAAACCCCCCGTAAACAAACAACTCTTTCCAGTATGCAGGTTATGAACTGAAAAGTCGTAGAACTTGTAGACTAAAATATTAAAACACGTAGCTTACATTAAGTGCTTCCAAGAAATGTTCATAACTTAGTATAAATATATCTTTTTATTAGAAAATAATTATTATAGCGTTGTGTTTTCGAACATTGTCATTAAAAAGGCCAACATTTTCTGTTTGAATTTCTAACAAATATATGATATAGTATCAGAAAAACAGCTTCAGGGAGACAGAGAGCGACATAGGTGTTAGCAATAAGTATTTCAAAATATGGCAGGTTTTCCCTTTTGGTACTTACCATACGTTTCATTTTATAACATTTTGCCTGCAGACATATAGGTAATCACTTTTATTATGAATAAATAAATAAATAGGATTCTATTATTCTTTCATTATATTTCTCTGTAAAACCCTTGTGCATATTTGTTATTTATTTTTCACACCTTTTTGTCTTTATTCAGTCGAGAATTTTAGGGTTTTTCTTATTCTAAGTAAGGAATGTACGATGTACAACTAACTATTTATATAAATTGACCACAAACAATGTTTTCATATGACCCCATAATGAAGAAGTCAGTCGCCTTTTTATGGATAAATACAAAGGATAAAATAACGAGGTTGCGAAGCTCTGTGTTGATGAAGTATCAGAGTTGTTTAGGTAAACGAGAGAAAGTAGAATAGAAAGTATGATCACACAGCATGTAGAACAGTTTTAAGTACAGGAATTTAGTAGAGAGTAGGAATCCAATTTTACATATGTTGAAATGTATAAATTAGTAATTTACGACGATTGACCACGAACAATATGATATATTTTTATAGGTCATAATAGTGAACAAGCCAGAACAACATTATATGCCCAATAATAACGAAAATTACATACAAGACCTAAGACTCGTATAGTGCAAACCCATTAGTTGTTGTTACGGTATTTGTACTGGAGTAAATGAGAATACTATAGTTTGGTTGGATATGAAGGAGGAGGAAAATGCAAAGGTATTAAATAAGCTATCTAAAGTAATGTTGTTCTTACATATACAAGAATGCTGTCAAATTCCCAATAAATGATAGCACTGAAGACTGGAGAAAGATCTTGGCCTAAAAATATATATATATAACCTAGAACACTTGGTCATTCCACGTGTTAAAATAGAGAAGAGATAATATCTATCTTAGTGGATTCATTAATGACTTATTTGTAATCATGAAAAGTTCAGTTGTATTTAGAACATATTATAAAAGATATTCTAGTTCTTACATTTTTCTGTTAGGACTGTATCATAGTTAATCTTAAGAACCCAATATTGATCTATTCTAAGATTTGCCAGTTAAAACACAAATTCTTACCTTTTTAGAACTACGCGCCCCCCAATGACACAGCGGTATGTCTGCGGATTTACAACGCTAGAATCCGGGTTTCGATACACGGGGTGGGCAGAGCACAGATAGACCATTGTGTAGCTTTGTGTTTAATTACAAACAAAAAAGCACTAGGCAGTTTCTTTTTGTGGGTTTTCTTAATATTGTAATATCTTGCTTTAAATATGATTAAAAATATATATGCAAAAAATTCCCACTCGAAAAACATTTGAACTCAAAACTTCTGCTTCAATCCAACCATTAAGCTAATTCGAACTTCACCAACACATAGAGCATTATGCTTTTATAATGCCTATAAAATAACGAAAAGCATATTTGAAACTGGCATTAGACGGAAGGATATTGCAACATTCAACTTTGTAATACTTTATAAGCCTTCAGACTTACCACTGAGCAAAAATTTAATAAAGAAATGAATGCCATTTTCAAAACAAGCAATTCAGAATGATAGGTTATAACAAAAATAATATATTCAAACAGATTATTACCAGCAAGTTGTACATTATCATTCTACTGAAACTGTGACAGTAAGAATAAGAATATTTAAAAAATACTAATTTCTTGAAAAATATTTTAAAAAAATCACTATTTGTTAGAGGGTGTTTGTACAGGATATTTGACCATTTGTAAAGGATATTAAATCTTATGTTACCTAACACGCTGAGCGACTGACGAAGGGGAATGCTGGAGTTCTGATGCCACTGAGAAGACTCGGCACTTCCAGTTGATCGCGAGTTATAAAGTTATAAAAGCTACAATTAGTCTCTTGTTATGCGGTACAATGAGCCAGACAAAACCATTCTTGTGATGGTTTTATATATTTTATATCAAAATACTTCACTAAATGAAATAGGTACAAACAAAACTATAACAAACACAAATCGAGATGTAGCTATAAAACACTGATAGTGTAAGGTAACTTGATATTTATTCATATTTTATACTGAGACAGAATCTATATCCGATAATGAATAGTAGAGCCGCAGCAACAATTGTAAACACTTTTAATGAACCATTCGGAGTTACAAATATTCTATATTTCAGTAAATCTATGAAAATAACGAATTTAACAATCTTTAACAATATAAAAATGCAATGAATAGTATTTGAAAAACAAAAGAGCTATTTGAATAAAGCAAGGGGGACGATATTTAATTCATATTGAGGCTTGGATTTTCATTCATAATATGTGGACTTTTTTATCAACAGTTCGTAATCATTACATCCATAAGGTAGAATTGAAAGGTTTTCTAAGGAAACAGGGTGTGATGACGTTTCGTTGTGAAAATATATAGGAGAGTTAGGTGGAGTTTGAAGTTTAAGTCCTGTTCTGTTAGATGTCTTGCTTATGTGTGTGGCGTTAAAATCTACCAGATGAATATTTATATACAAGTAAAGGTAAAATGTCTTTAGCAGTTTAATATAGGGTAGAAAGACTTGAGTAACTTGTTGACTTGGGTTTTAACAATAAGATATTGTTTTCCAAAGTAAGGAATATAACCACAAGGATTTCAGATTATTGAATACGGAGAAAAAAGAAAAAATATTTCTTGAATATAAATCCTCTTCTATCTTCAAAAGCATCCTATTATTAATATTCACTTCTTACCAAAGGAAGCTACCAACACAAATCATAATTAAAAATCAGCTCGATAATAATTATAGGTTAGTTAATATACTGTTCTTATTTGTAAATCTTAGAATTCATTGTTCCATCAGCTGTGTTACCTCGTAATTACCAATGTTGATATTTACAATGTAACTACTACCTAAAAATAGTTCATTGAAATGGAAACAAATGTATAAATTAACTTATTTTAGCCAGATAAATATTTCATTGTTTTATCCAGTATTTATGTATTAAACTTTTTTCTTTTGAAGTCGTTCACTCTCTCTTACGACAAACAATAGGTTTTAAAGGTCCAATCATTGTGTATCACATAAACAAAGCTGAAATTGACAATACTGGAAAGATAAGGTTGACTCTCATTGTTTGACTGAAATATCAAGCTAAAAATAAAGAACTAATATATGGGACATAACATTCCTCGTAGCTTGTTGCAAAGGTAAATCTATTTTCTCATATGAATAACACCTTAATATTTTTGAAATATTTAAAGCTCTTTCGTAGATAGCTATTTGGAAATGTACATAATCGAGTGTCTAAATACCTGATTCTTACCAAAATTTGAAAATATTTTTATTCAATATGTTTCGACGTTACAACATTTTTGTTCTGCAAGTACTAACTTCAAGATCATCAGAAATATATAAAATACGTTGTTTGTTTGTTTGTTTTAAAGCAAAGCTATAGTAGGCTATCTATAGCTAAAATTACAGGCGATTCCCTTAAGTTATCATATAGGTTCAATCAAACACTCAGTGACCCTTAGGCTAACAGTATTTGTTGGCGTTGTATATAATAGAAATACGATTCATGATCAAACATGTTACATATGCCTCTTTATGCAACATTTCAGAAAACAACTTCGTTGATATTTCACTATTAACAGCATTGGAAATATTAATATTATCAAACCAAACTGTGTAAAAATAAAAAAAATAAATTAAGTACTTCTTTATAAAATGCACTCCAAGTACTATTTATTATATATATTCCGACATTTTCATAATGAATGTAGGTTCATGTTTTCATTCCACTTGAAATAATGATCTATAACAAACTATCAACCAATACATTCTACGAGTTTCTGTAATTTTTTTAAAGTAAAATCTCAGACCAAGCGGAATCTTAAGGAGCAACTACTTTAAACATGTCGCAAGTCGTAGTTTTCACTTCGTTTTGTTGTTACAAGACGAATTGCAGGTACCTGAGATATGTCAGTCGGTTTCTGGGATATTGAAGCCATTTGTTTCTTTTTTTTTTTTACATACTTAATTACATTCTGCCCGTGAGAATATTTTAAACGTTCTTATTGTATTTTTTTCATTTCTTAAAAAGCTCATTACTTTATATCGAGTAACATGAGATGGTCATATTAAATCATTGTAGTACACATTTATGAATGTAAAAAGCAAGTTAAGTAAAGTTATGGACTCTGAATGATATAGCGTTGTTGCGTATTAGATTCGGTAAAAATGTTGCGTACCTACACCGGTATATATAGTATCATGAAGATGGTCACGTGATTATTATTTCACCAAAACAATATAATTGTATGGTTGCTATGATGAAATATTCTTGGAAGTATTGCAAGTATTCTTTCAGTAGATACTATTATACTAAAATGTTTTTCTAGTTATATTACAAAATCATAGCACTGAATAGATAACTTGTCGCTTTATTGGGATTTTCCCACTACATACAAAACAAGTTATTCTTACCCCCAATTATTTCTTTATAACTAAACTTGTTTTTCATTAATCAACAGCTAGTGGAAACACCATAATTATTTGCTGTTATTTATTTCTTTATTATATTTTGATTGTTACGCTGTACCACTTTTGTCTCATAATTTCACTTAAAACTAGGCTATGTCTTCTTTGCCCTTCCAGTGGCACAACGGTATGTCTGCGGACTTACAACCGGATTTCGATACCGGTGGTGTAGCTTTGTGCTTTACTTTAAACAAACAAATATCTTCTTTATAGATTCACGAGTTTTGTTATGATTACAAGTATAGCTAAACCGAAATCCTATTAGAAGAAAGTTATAGCACTGTTATATGTATTGTATAAACGAAACTATAAATACATTGTTTCATGATCCCGTACAAATGTATATATCTTTTCTGATCAATTGAGAACACAGAGAGTTTGTTAAATATTACATGAAAATCTATATGATCTATGTATTTCGTGATGTCTTCAAGAATAAAAGCCTACTTATACTAAAATCGTCATCATTCTTCAACAAACAGCAGAGCTAGATCATTTATTCATGGCGTGAGATTATGGAAATCTCCCTTTAAATGCATTGAATATATTTAGAAAAGGAAGTGCTGAGTGTCTTAGATAAGGTTAACGTTTTGGTGTTTGGGGTTTAAAATGTTCATTGAAGAATGTTAAAATCTTTTTCAAATTGAAAATGTCATTAGTTTTCGTTAGAAATCGGTGACCTTTAATTTGCGATACTGAGTTTATTTGTTCAATTAAAGATACTAAGCTCCTAAAAGCTGCAACCAAAAAGTAATACATTCATTTCTGGTGGTTTGAAAAGCGCGGTATATGAGCCGACTGATATAGTTGCTAAAGTTTATATTATTTTAAACAGAAGAAAAGTACATTTCCCAAGGATTTTTAAGCAATTGTTTCTAGATTCTATCAAGAAGAAACTATGCATGGAGTGATGAATGATATAATTGCTGTTAATATTTTACGTAGAACAACTGCAAGTTCCAAAATTAGACTTTCCTTAATGGGGGTTGTTTGTTTGTAATCAAGCACAAAGTTACACAATGGGCTATCTGTGCTCTGCCCACCACGGTTATCGAAACCCGGATTCTAGCGTTGTAAGTCCGCAGACATACCGCTGTGCCACTGGAGGCCCTTAATTGGGATTTTGAATTAATTTCCAACATGCGCAATAGAAATTTATATCAAACGATCTTTCTAATGGAAACATCAGTCTTGAAAGTATGAAAAAAATTACCTTGTAACATCCTTCAAACTATAATTTTTATTCATAAACAAGCTAAAACATAAAAAGTTGACTATAAATTGTTAATACCCGTGAGGAAAAGATAATTTCATTGCATGATATTTTGAAATCTGAGTTAGTGTGATTGATAACTGTATAGCGGCTCATGTAAGTGAAAAAGTTTTGATAAAAGTCAGTGTGAGCATCATCTGGGAAATAAGGATGAAACATGAACTATAAAAACTTGTGTTGTATGTATTTGTAAATCCTAACTCATTACAGAAATCAGAACTTTTGCTGGTGAAATCTCTAATAATAGTTGTTAACCAATAGATCGAGTTGAATTTATCTCATTATTTCTATTGCTTCAGTGATCTAATGATGTTTGATCGCGTGCGTGCGTATATGAAACTGAAAAGATATTATGTAAATATATATTCGCGTCTCTCTTCTTTATCAGATGTTGTCGGTGACACGATATTTCTCTTTTTAGCTTACACTCAGCACAAACAATGCTTAAACAAGCGGATTACTTTCAAAGATGATCGAAGAAAATCCCGGTATAATATAAAGAAAGAATATGGTTTGTTTTCTTTTGAATTTCACACAAAGCTACAAGAGGGATATTTGCACTAGTTTGGAGGAGTTAGACTACACGGATGGCTCTTTGAAACTAATACCAGGTTGAAAGAGTTGAGAGTATTTAGCGGTTTCGCGGCTCGAACATTGGACCTTCCCATCCGCCGCTAGTCACACAAAGTTTAATATTCCTTCCAGATAATT
>NW_013676423.1:12632-13734 GCF_000517525.1 Limulus polyphemus
TGTAATAGCAATACCAGCGATCACACCTAAAGAGTTTGCATTGCTTGTACAAACGTGCTTCAGCGTTCAGTGTTATTCCAAGTAGTACCAGGGATAAAAGAAAAATCACTGACTTGTTCATGATGATAACCTATAAAACCATATCATATTAGTTGTGGTCAGATCATACAAGTATTGGATTCAAATTTGTAAACTTCGAACTTAAAAGGATCGAAATCTTGTAGTTTAAATGAACTTGTTGTCGCAAAAAGAAAAATGTCTAAAAGTGTTTCGAAAAAACATAATTAGGTAAAAGATCAAAGAGTAGATGAACGGTTTATGATTAAACATATTTTTTATGTAACATTTCAAAAACAACCTCATAATTAATTCGTCATTAACTGTATTGGAAGTCTAAATATTAATAATCCGACATATGTAAAAATAAAAATTTAAAATTCGAACATGTACCATACTATTTTTCAGCATTATGTCTATTGCATTATAACGCTAGAAATCGGGTTTCGATACCCGTGATGGGCAGATCACAGATAGCCAATTCTGTAGCTTTGTGTTTATCTACAAAAAAATTAAACCAAGAAAGTTTCACTTGACATTCAGATAAATTCATATACATTTATTACAGCCAATGTACTTGATAGTTAGTTGAGAATATTGTGTTTAGATAATTGAATACCAGTTGAATTTTTCAATATGTATTTTTATAAAAACGAAATTACAAACGTAAGGCCGTGTATTCTCTTAACCAATGCATTCTATGAGTTTCCGTATTTTGTTATGTATATTCATAAAGTAAAAACTAACACCCGGCAGAAACTTATACAAGATATAATACTTAACAAAAGTTTAAACTAATTATACTCTCTGCTTCAAACATGCCACATGTCGCATTTCTCACTTCGTTCTTTTCATGCATACATAATCATAGTTATTCTGAGTTATACTAATCGGTTTGTGAAATATTGAAACTATTTATTGCCTGATTTGTTCTAAGCGCCAGGACACAGTCTGACTGTTATACATTTTTTAAAGGTTTCAAACGTTCTTTTTGCGTTTTTATTCATTTCTCGAAAATGCACAATTACTCTATATCAAGTAAAAT
>NW_013676423.1:14497-16959 GCF_000517525.1 Limulus polyphemus
AATTTCCTTCATTTCAAATAGAATTTTCTAATATCTCTTCTTCTACTTCAGGTTGTGATATAGTCCACTCACTAATGTTTACATCTGTCAAACGTATGAGCTAATGGTCAATGTGAACAATTCAGCATTTCTGCTAAAGACGTTTCCTTCAACTTATATAAAACTGATTTCCGTGTTTCTAATAATTAGTTTTATCTAAACAGAACGAAAAATCCTATAACTTTCAAATTTTCTTTGATACTTGCTCTACGATAATTATGGTATTTTGAATAAGAACATGATTGAAAAAATTCTACAACCATTTGAAAGAAGTACTATATATTTAAAGCTGAGTTGGGAGTATCATTAGAAAATTACGATCGGTCTTATTCAACTTATTTCGTTGGTATTATTACCACGTAATTTATAGATAAATAATATTTATGGGATTGAGCAGAGCGCGACCTAATGGTTAACGTCCAATATTATGGACTTGAGGTCGCAACCTGTTACCGCCATTGGGGACATTGTAAAAGTAGCAATTAAGTCCCACTATTCGGTGAGACAAGAATAACACAAGAGATAGCTATGGATGATGTTTACTATCTACCAGAAACCGCAGATAGTCTGGTGTAGCTTTGCTCTAGATTCAACAAACAAACAAACAAAACAAAATGAGAATGTGGATTCGCAATTCACTCAATTTGTAGATCTTGTGTATACCAAATAAACCTGATAAATATAGATACTTATATTTTAGTCCTATACTATCACTTTACCTAACTATATTTGTTCCATAATTTATAATGACATTTCTCTTTTTACTTTAACACGGATACATTTTGTAATGTGATCCTGTATTTGAAAATTGTCGATTTTACATTCCACTCTTTAAAACACCTCAAGTATCGCTGAATAACAAACGTATTTTAACGTATTATATAACAGATTTCATATATTTCAAGTTATTTTGATATTTGTTTAGTTTCTAAATGGAAATATTCTATTAAATGTATTGATGGGTGTTTAAATGTTTCAAGTTGAAAGGGTCATTAGTTTTCGTTTGAAATCGGTGACCTTTAATTGTTGTAGAAGGCTTTTGTAATATTGTTGACCTCGTCTTACTCGAAGCTTCTAATTTCTTCTCGTTATGTTTAATATTGTTGTTAATAGATGGCTAGATATTTCTCGATTTTCCTTTCGCGTGTTATAAATACATGCAAGTACAGAGAGAATGTTAAATTAGTGAAAGTGAAGTAGACGGCATGATTGTCAATTGAACCATAACCGGTGAATTGTAAAGTGATAGTTTCACAGTTTGTGATGCAACAACAGGGATAAAAAAGTAGAATTTGTCTTGTCAAAGGGTGTTCTAAATTAATTGAGCCCGCCTGTGTGGACTTTGACGAAAAGGAGACAATTATGTAAAGCTCTAGACACAAATGTGATAACAACAGTTATAGTGGTGAATTTGAAGTGAGTTTCATAGCTTGTATTGAGATAGAGAAGAATAATTCGTCTTGTCATTTGTGTTCTAAAGACTGATGATGATGGACTTTGACGTAAAAGAGAATTCTTTAAATCTCTGGATACAACTGTGGTAACCCATGGGGTAACGAAAATGAATTTATCATTGATAGTATTGTGATAAAAGAGGAGAGAAGAAAGAATTAGTTTACTCGAATGGGTTCTAAAATGACTGAACCAGCTTGTTGATTTGTTGCCTGAAGAAGCATTAGAGGAATACTCTAGTGTCCCTAATAGCCAATCGGGGTTGAGTGATGAAGATAAATTAGAGATCCAGCTAAAACTCAAGCGAATGGAGCTAGAAGAAGCTCGTATCGAAGCTGAAAGAGAAAATAAACGCCCCGAAGCCGAACAAGCTCATATCGAAGCCGAGAAAGAGGAAGAACAAGCTCGATTTGAAGCCGAGAAAGGACAAGCTCGAATCGAAGTTGACAAAGAGAAAGAACAAGCTCGTATTGAAGCCGAGAAATAACAAGCTCGTATTGAAGCTGAAAGAGAAAATTAATGTCTCGAGGTCGATAAAGGCCGCATTGAAGCCGAAAAAGAAATTAGGCTGAAAGAAATGGAAATTAGACTCAACACTAATCGACCAAGGCAAAATGACAACTTTGAACTCAATCGATATGTTAAAGTACCACCATTCAATGAAAATGAAGTTGACAAATATTTCAAACATTTCAAGAAGGTTGCCCAAACCATCGTATGGCCCACCGAAAATGGTCATTATTATTACAAAGTTTTTTTTTCTGGTAAAGCACCCAGTGCATTTGTGTCCACATATGGACATAGTTTCACCAGATCACCCGATGTTATTGATTTGGCCACTGATATAAAGGCTGATGTAAGCGGAGAGAAATTTAGACCTTTTGTGTCAGTTGGTTCTGTGTCTTTGACAAATGACACTGGCAATCCCACTCCCATACGTATTCTACCTGATACTGTGGCGACTCAATCAT
>NW_013676424.1:0-2934 GCF_000517525.1 Limulus polyphemus
AGTGTTTTTTCAACCACATCTATGTCACGGTATTCTTTTAACCGTATCAAGGTGTGAAAGAACCAAACTCACGGTCTGTTTTTCAACTGTACCAAAGTGTAGAAGAACCAAATTCAAAGTGTGTTGTGTTTTTAGCTGTACCAAGGTGTGAATGAACTAAAATCACAGTGTTTTTTCAACCACATCTATGTCACGGTATTCTTTTAACCGTATCAAGGTGTGAAAGAACCAAACTCACAGTCTGTTTTTCAACTGTACCAAAGTGTAGAAGAACTAAAGTCAGAGTGTGTTGTGTTTTTAGCTGTACCAAAGTGTGAATGAACCAAAGTCACAGTGTTTTTTAACCGTACCAAGGTGTGGAAGAACCAAAGTCACGACGTTTTTTTAACTGAATAAAAGTGTGGAAGAACTAAAGTCACAGTATGTTTTTTAACTGTACCAAGTTGTGGAAGAACCAAATTCGCGGGAAGTTTTTAACCATAGCAAGGTATGAAACAACCAAAGTCACGGTGTGTTTTAACCATACCAAGGTATGAAACAACCAAACTCACGGGAAGTTTTTAACCATACCAAGGTATGAAACAACCAAAATCACGATGTGTTTTAACCGTACCAAGGTGTGGAAGAACCAAACTCACGGTCTGTTTTTCAACTGTACCAAAGTGTAGAAGAACTAAAGTCAGAGTGTGTTGTGTTTTTTAGCTGTACCAAGGTGTGAAAGAACCAAACTCACGGTGTGGTTTAACCATACCAAGGTGTGAAAGAACCAAAGTCACGGTGTGTTTTAACCATACCAAGGTGTGAAAGAACCAAAGTCACGGTGTGTTTTAACCATACTAAGGTGTGAAAGAACCAAATTCACGGGAAGTTTTTAACCATACCAAGGTGTGAAACAACCAAAATCACGGTGTGTTTTAACCATACCAAGGTGTGAAAGAACCAAAGTCACGGTGTGTTTTAACCGTACCAAGGTGTGAAAGAACCAAAGTCACGGTGTGTTTTAACCATACCAAGGTGTGAAAGAACCAAAATCACGGTGTGTTTTAACCATACCAAGGTGTGAAAGAACCAAAGTTACGGTGTGTTTATAACCATACCAAGGTGTGAAAGAACCAAAGTCACGGTGTGTTTATAACCATGAGAACAGTGATAGGATGTTCCTTGTTAAAACTTTCATCACATTTGTTGAAGAAGAGTAATGGTTCGAAAGTTCTTGTTAAAAGGTAATTTGTGGGAATAAGAAAAGAAGCTCTGGATAATAACCTGTATATTTAATTCATACTTGAAACGGTCGGCAGCTTATGGTGACGTAAAAAAGTAGTTCTAGTTTCATCACTGCTATGATACAAAGTAATCCTTGTGAAGACAGAATGATGGTCGTTAAAATAAGATGTTGATATTTCCTTAAAATAAAGTTTATTTACTGTTTATTTGACCGACGTAACAACACCTTACACCCCTTTGTTCAGGTTTAAGCATAATTTGAACCACAGACGAAAGGGGCGGCTACTGTTAACTGAATATCGTGATTCATAGTACTACGTCTCGAACCAGTGTAACTTTGGATCATCAGCTCAATGCGGTCACCACTAAGCCATGCTCAAGAAGTTTAGTTACAAACTAAATATCATGTTCCAGTTACCGTCAGTAAATAAATAAACAACCATTAAGTAACAATTTGTAAGACGAAAGGTTATTTTAGTTTTGTAGATTGAAACTATATACTTAGTTTTTGAAGGCTTGGAATTTTAGTTTCGTACACTTAAACTATATACTTAGTTTCTGAAGGCTTGGAATTTTAGCTTCGTACACTGAAACTATATTCTTACTTTCTGAAGGCTTGGAATTTTAGCTTCGTACACTAAAACTATATACTTATTTTCTGAAGGCTTGGAATTTTAGTTTCGTACACTGAAACTATATTCTTACTTTCTGAAGGTTTGGAGTTATTCTGCCCTTCTAACATATTCCTTAACCTCTGTATTTCCTGACGCAGCTCTGATATTATTGTCTCATACTGAGCGACGTGTTGAGAAACATCTTGTATGTTACTACGAACCTGAAAAATAATAACGTCCTGTTTTCAAGTAAGTACAATAAATGACAAATAAAACAAAATTATAAGCTAATGTGCCTAGATAAACAGATGTCGAGAGTATCTTAACCCTCAAATCTTACTATAATCGACGTAGCACGTTCATGATACGTATCATTCATTACAATGTGGCGCCATCTATTGAATGGCACCACAAACACAATTCCATAAAAAATGTCACACTTCAAGATTCATACAATTAGAAAAATAACTACGGTATGTGCAACAACCATTTCTTTATCACAGAACTCAAATTTAAATAAAAGTACTCTCCCCACAACAAGAACACGACTTTCACTAGGACTGTACGTGAGGGTTTGATTATATCTTTATTGATGTAATTTTTAAATATATTTTTTAAATAAATCCTTTATTTGGTTATTTTACATTATTAATACAAAAATACAATTAATTGTACTAAAACAGTCATTTTTTAAAAATAGAAAATACCACTTTTAATATATAAAAAATATTCCCTTTTCCCGTGCAGTACTTTCCAGAAAATTCCTTTTTTAGAAAATGTTTACTTTTTCTATATTTTTAATGACGCATGAATGCTACGATTAGTAGTTACTAGTACAAACAGTCGCCCGTGAGGTGGCGTGTCTGATAGTGTAGATAACCGCCATTTGCCGGTGCTGAAAGTATTTTTAGTAGTTACTTAACTTCATGAACAAAATTACATTTTTATAAGAGTTAAAAACAACTAGAACGCAAGAATGTCACATTAAAATGTATTTGATGTTCTGTTTTTAAACCTCATATCAACAGTTTTTAAAGTGTGTGGTACTTCTGTTTTATTTATCTAAAATTATATTCATCTCGAAGCAAAATTAGAA
>NW_013676424.1:3178-8114 GCF_000517525.1 Limulus polyphemus
TACGATTAGTAGTTACTAGTACAAACAGTCGCCCGTGAGGTGGCGTGTCTGCTAGTGTAGATAACCGCCATTTGCCGGTGCTGAAAGTATTTTTAGTAGTTACTTAACTTCATGAACAAAATTACATTTTTATAAGAGTTAAAAACAACTAGAACGCAAGAATGTCACATTAAAATGTATTTGATGTTCCGTTTTTAAACCTCATATCAACAGTTTTTATTTATCTAAAATTATATTCATCTCGAAGCAAAATTAGAATACGACTATATAATATAGAAATACAAATATACAGTCGTGATATATTCATATCGTCAATATTTTAATTTCGGATTGAAGTTTGTTACGACATTGAAGAGAAGAAAAAAACATGAAACTTTATTTTTTCCCATGTCTATCCTCTCCTATGTACCCTTCCACAACAAACGTTTATACATCATGTAAGTGATTAACAAACTAATCCAAAACTGTGAAGTTTCAGCTAGTTACGAAAACTAGTCAAAGTAGGAAAAGGTTTAGTTTATTCAAAACTTAAGTTATTAAAATTTCAACATTCTTGTAATGAGTGCTAAATAATGTTTTTTAAATCCTTTGAGGTAAACAAAAGTGGTTTAGTTTGTTTTGAATTTCGCGCAAAGCTACACGAGGGGTATCTACACTAGCCGTCCCTAATTTAGCAGTGTAAGACCAGAGGGAAGGAAGCTAGTCAACACCACTCACCACCAACTCCTCGGCTACTCATTTACTAACGAATAGTGGGATTGAGCGTCACCTTATAACGCCCCCACGGCTTAAAGGGCGAGCATGTTCGGTGTGAGTGGGTTTCGAACCCGCAACCTTCTGACTGCGAGTCGAGCGCCCTAACTACCAGGCCAAATAGAAGTGTATATAAAAAATATAATTCATTCATCTTAACACCGTTAGATGGAGCTTTTTATTACACGCCGTGAGTACACATGAACGCTAATGTTTATTATATTTTAATGGAAAATTAAACTATTTGAACTTTGAAGTATACTTTTCCTGGATTAATAACAGTTGCTGATTAATAAAGGCATATTTTACTTCAGTAATGTAGAAAACGCAAAACACAAACTGTATTTCATATTTCAGGTTGTTTTAGAAAATATTTCTATAAAGATAGGTGGCGCTTGAGTCTTTTGTTTGAGTAAGCTATTCTATTACACATCCTTTATAATATATTATAATGCGTCTGTCTGTAAGAGACATTTTATTTGGGGAGGTTGTTTGTTTCCGAAAGGTGCTCCAGGGGAGTTGCCCCTCAGGCGGTGAGAAATGAACCATCTCTCTTAACCCATTTGGGGAAGCTAGGCTTCTTATACTCGCCTCCCCTACCTACAAACTTGGAAGTACTTAACTCGTTATTTAATATTACTTTCTAGTCCTTTACTGAAAATCTCACATAATTTTCACTGCTATATCATTTCAACTGCTTCAGTAAGTCCTGTTTTCATACAGAAACTGGCTCGATAAAACATGTTGTCGGTAGCGCCCCCCCCCCTTTAGTAGCTCAACAGTAGATCTGAAGAGTTATAACGCTAAAAATCGTGTTTCGATACCTGTGGTGGGCACAGATAGCCCATTATTTATCTTTGCGCTTAAGAACAAGCAAGCATATTGGTAGCGCCACCTGGTAGTTTTTTAATAAGTTTTATTGTAATTTGTTTTATTTATTATTAATATTTTGTTCTTTGAATGTAGTATATACATGACTCTTTTTCTATATGTTTAAATATTGTGTGACTATTTAATTATTAGATAGGTGGGTACAAATCGCTCTGGTGTCAAGTTGGAGAACTACTGCATGTACTACAGAGTTCCAATTGTTGGAATGTCTAGGTGATGTTCGTGTTGGGTTGCCATAGAAAGTTGAAATAAATACGTTGGGTGACTTGAATCTATCAGACCTTTAGCCTTACTGAAATACATGATGGCCCTGTATAAACCTAAAAAAAAACATATATTACATTTTCTCATTACACTCATCAAGTTAACCATTTTCCCAGTATATCTCATTTCAGCTTTGTCCCCCGGTGGAACAGCGGTAAGTTTACGGACTTACAACGCTAGAATCTAGAGTTCGATTCTCCGCGGTAGACACAACAAATGGCTTACTGTGGCTTTGCTCTAAAAAACAAACAAACAAACAATCTTTTTTTCAGCTTGTATCTTTTCAGGTTGGACTTTTTTTCCGCCCGACCAGTGAAAGTTTTTCTCCCGTTTAACCCCCCCCCCCCACCATATAATCTAAATCTATAGTTTTAGAAATCTTTACCACCCTGGTTAAAAGCCGTTTGTGTTATTTTTTTTAAAAGTATTACTATTACCCACAACAAAAGTAACCACATGTGGGGTGAAGGAGAATTCTTAACTTTGTGACCACCAGGGCTTTTCACTCGCATATCTGTCAAGTTCGCCCGGTTGATATACAAGAGCCACCATATAGGTACAGTAAAATAACCGTGAAGTTCATGTTATGAATCATTGAAAGGACTAGGGCTTGAACCCAGGACTATCCAACTGAGCTATCCAAAGCGTACTCGTCTCCCTCTGGTGGTAAATCAACCCACTAAACACACAACAACACAAAGTAGTTAAATAACGAGCTTCTAGTTTCTATCAGAGAAACCACAGAGAGGCTGTGTAATTTATTAATAAATTACCTACACGAAGAGAAGGCCATCTTACAAACATTTGAATGCTTGTCACGAAATCCCCATTTGTGATAAATCTCAGTTTGAGCGGCATAGAAATAGAGGGAAAGTCTGGAAAGATTGAATAATCCTTAGTTAAAGGTAATAACGAATTAATTTCTTTCAAAATGCCTGAAAGCTCTCAGACAAATTGAAAAAAAAAACAACAACAAAAACTAACCTATGTATTGAAAGTTGTTGTTCAATATATTAGTGAAGCTCCTCAGTGGCACAGCGGTATGTCTGCGGACTTACAACGCTAGAATCCGGGTTTCGATACCCGTGGTGGGCAGAGCACAGATAGCCCATTGTGTAGCTTTGTGCTTAATTACAAACAAACAATATTAGTGAAACTCAGTTGAAACGGACACATCATCCTACCGATACATTCCTTACCTTGTTTTTGATATTTTTGGCCCGGTCAGCGTACACGAGTGTGTTACGTGATTCATCAAAGTGGACAGCAGCTGGACTGATGTGGGCGATCATGACGGTGTAGCAGTTTCCGCAAAGAGGTTCCTTTAAGAGTCTGGTCAGTTTACTGTCCCGAAAATTGATGTATTTGGCCCCACGAACCGCTAGAGACACGTGAAGCGTTTGTTTACAGGAATCAACACCAGCGATTGCTATTAAACCCAAACTAATGCATCGTCTAATCGTCATGATCTCATAGTAAAACAACAAAAATTGTCTGCACCTTAATTCAGCTTCTTGGCATTACAAGACTGTTATGTGCGGAAATCCGTTTAATGCTAATGTAAGCAGGGTCGTCATTAATTCCATTAGAAATAACTACATATGATAAGCTGCTTCTGCATTCTTACATAAAAGTACCTGGAAATACTTTTTATAAAATCAATAAATTAATTATTGGCCTATTGCAAAAGATCAACATTTTTATATACATATTGACTCAACACGTTTATACATAAATATGGTGTAACGTAATGACTCAACACATTTAAACATAAATATGGTGTGAACGTAATGACTCAACACGTTTAAACATAAATATGGTGTGAACGTAATGACTCAACACGTGTAAACATAACTACGGTGTAAACGTAATGACTCAACACGTGTAAAGAAAAATATGGTGTAAACGTAATGACTCAACACATTTAAACATAAATATGGTGTGAACGTAATGACTCAACACGTGTAAACATAAATATGGTGTGAACGTAATGACTCAACACGTGGAAACATAACTACGGTGTAAACGTAATGACTCAACACGTGTAAAGAAAAATATGGTGTAAACGTAATGACTCAACACATTTTAAACATAAATATGGTGTGAACGTAATGACTCAACACGTTTATACATAAATATGGTGTGAACGTAATGACTCAACACATTTAGATATAAATAAGTTGTAAACGTAATGACTCAACACGTGTAAACATAAATATGGGTGTAAACGTAATGACTCAACACATTTAAACATAAATATGGTGTAAACGTAATGACTAAACACATTTAAACATAAATATGGTGTGTGAACGTAATGACTGAACACATTTAAACATAAATATGGGTGTAAACGTAATGACTCAACACATTTAAACATATATATGGTGTAAACATAATGACTAAACACATTTAAACATAAATATGGGTGTAAACGTAATGACTCAACACATTTAAACATAAATATGGTGTAAACGTAATGACTCAACACGTGTAAACATAAATATGGTGTGTGAACGTAATGACTCAACACATTTAAACATAAATATGGGTGTAAACGTAATGACTCAACACGTGTAAACATAAATATGGTATGTGAACGTAATGACTCAATACGTTTATACATAAATATGGTGTGAACGTAATGAATCAACACATTTATAATTATGATTATTGAATTGTTTTGCCATTTATGTTTCCCCATGACTCCAGAATATCATTGGTCAGGTGTTTATTATTGGTCAGAATGTTATACCAGAATAAATCTACAACTCGATCGACAGCATACCAAACATTTTAAGTAATCCAGTTCCTCCCAAACAGTTTATGTTAGCACGGATGGAATTTAAGGATACATTTCTACTGTATACAAGTTTAGAGATATATAACTGACTCAAAATAAAAGGGCTATTCTACAAAGGCAGAAGTTCGCGTTCGGCAAGGTAAGTACGGGGGACGGTAAAAATAATATAACTATAGGGAATAAATGTTCTTTCTGTAGACACTCTCTATCCGGGTAAAATTCTGTAAA
>NW_013676424.1:8980-9992 GCF_000517525.1 Limulus polyphemus
ACCGGGTAATATTCTGTAAACACTCTCTATCCGGGTAACATTCTGAAAACACTCTAACCGGGTAATATTCTGTAAACACTCTCTATCCGGGTAACATTCTGAAAACACTCTCTATCCGGGTAACATTCTGAAAACACTCTAACCGGGCAATATTCTGTAAACACTCTCTATCCGGGTAACATTCCGAAAACACTCTAACCGGGTAATATTCTGTAAACAATCTCTATCCGGGTAACATCCTGAAAACACTCTAACCGGGCAACATTCTGTAAACACTTTTCTCCGGGTAAAACTTTGTAAACACTTTCTATCCGGGTAACATTCTGTAAACACTTTTCTCCGGGTAAAACTTTGTAAACACTTTTTATCCGGGTAACATTCTGTGAACACAAACGAAAATGAGAGTGGAACAAGTTAGCTCAAAGCGAATGTTGTTGATGTCATTCCTGTTCTGACTGAAAAACAAATCACACTACATTTGTGGTGCAATGTGAGGTTGTATAAGACACCCTGTACTTTAACTACTTACCTAAAGCGTTAATGCAATTTCCCAGGGCTAACAAAGACTTGTTGATATGCTTCCCTTCTTTAAGTCGTTGTCCGGTGTTCTTAAAGATACGAAAAATTACAGTGAGAGTAAGGATCAAAACCTTTATGAAGGCAAAATACTTAAAGGTGAAATGATGATAATCTTATTAACATTCAAAGATCAAACACTAGGCTTACAGGAGCGATTGTACTGAATTTGTAGAATAAACTCCGGCTTATAAAGATTAGTTGCTTTAACCTTCCTCCAAGAAATCCACAGTGTTACCCACAGTTGCTTATTAACCTTCCTCCAAGTAATACACAGTGTTACCCATAGTTGCTTTAACCTTTCTCCAAGTAATACACAGTGTTACCCATAGTTGCTTTAACCTTCCTCCAAGTAATCCACCAGTGTTACCCATAGTTGCTTTAACCTTCCTCCAAGTAACCATAGTGTTACCCACAGTTGCTTATTAACCTTCCT
>NW_013676424.1:10992-17536 GCF_000517525.1 Limulus polyphemus
ATTGTTTACCATTTTACAGCTTCTCATATATTTTCGTTTGCCTGATATATGTGTCATCACACTTGTTTGGGAAACTGTCCTCCGTCTTGAATTTGTAATTATTTTACATTTAGACTTATTAATAGTGTACGAACAATACATGATCGTTATAGTGTAGTAACACTATCTGTAGTAAAATGGTAAACAATACATGAACGTTGAAGTGTACTAACACTATTTGTAGTAAAATGGTAAACAATATATGATCGTTGAAGTGTACGAACACTATTTGTGGTAAAATGGTAAACAATACATGATCGTTGAAGTGTAGTAACACTATTTGTAGTAAAATGGTCAACTATACATGATCGTTGAAGTGTAGTAACACTATTTGTAGTAAAATGGTCAAGTATACATGATCGTTGAAGTGTACGATCATTGATTAACAGTTGGCATGGCCAAGTGGTTAAAGGGCACTCGACTCGCAATCTGAGGGTCGCGGGTTCGAATCCCCGTCACGCCAAACATGCTCGCCCTTTCAGCCGTGGGGGCATTATAATGTGACGGCCAATCCCACTATTCGTTGGTAAAAGAATAGCCCAAGAGTTGGCGGTGGGTGGTGATGACTAGCTGCCTTCCCTCTAGTCTTTCACTGCTAAATTAGGGACTGCTAGCGCAGATAGCCCTCGTGTAGCTTCGCGCGAAACTCCCAAACAAACAAACAAACAGTTTGCAGCTAAACCTAAATTTCGAATATGTTTCGAAACGTGACAGAATTACGTTTATCATACCTATATTAATACCAAGATGGTCCCTATTTGGCAGAAGGTAATCAAAATACTGTTTGTTTAAAATGTAACAAATTTCGACTCATTTCCACCAGCAGATATTTCACCTTTATCTAGATTCCAATTAATCAGACGATTACCAGTGTTTATTGGTTTAGCTAGTACTTCGTGATACCGGAAGTAAGGAATGGGTCATTTGGATCGATAATGTTGGTTGAATCAGGACTGATGTCTGCTATTGATACGTCTACACTGATGTTTGGAACTGATGTATCTGTATCAGTTTGCCAATTGATTTAAATATACACATTTATAGCTTCCTTCCGGTTCTTATTTCAACTTTGTTCCTGCAACATATATATATATATAACTTCCTTCCGGTTCTTATTTCAACTTTGTTCCTGCAACATATATATATAGCTTCCTTCTGGTTCTCTACCTTAACCCTGTTCTTGCAACATTTAAATCATACGTTTTGTTCTATATCTTAACCCTGTTCAGGCAACATTTAAATTATACGTTTTGTTCTATATCTTAACCTTGTTCAGGCAACATTTGCAGTGTATAATAATAAAACCTGCTACCTTCTGAGCTGAATTTTTCAATGAGAAATAAATTTCAACTGTATATTTCTGATTATACCCCTATAATATGCGGACGATTAAATATATACTTTGACCGTACTTGGAAAAGCGAGATGACAAAATTATATATTTAAAAAAAACTGTTCAAGATATCCTCAAAGAAAACAACAGAAAAAAACCAAAAGTCAAAAGACAACGTCATTGTACAAGGTAATACTAAAGTTTTCCTTGCATTTGTTAAAGAACCGAATAGCTTTACGAGCACTTCCTGGAACGGGTCATAGTTTTACGAGCAGTTCCTGCAGTGAGTTATAGTTTTATGAGCAGTTCCTGGAGTGGTTTAGAGCTTTAGGAGCATTTTCTGGAGCGTGTTATACCTTTACGTGCATTTTCTGGATTGGGTTATAATTCTATGAGCATTTTCTGGAGTGCACTACAGTGTTCTCTAATCATGATACCACTGTCTAGTATACTACAGTGTTCTTTAAACTTAATCCCCGTAACCCAGACAACGGTGTGAACACTACAAAATACTTGAATGAAAATATATAGAAGCTCTGTGTTCAGAGCGTTTTATCGTTGGTTGGTTTATTTAGCGCAAAGCTACATGCGGCTATTTCATGTGTCCATCGCGGGGAATCGAACGCCAGATTTTAGCGTTGTAAGTTCGTAAATTTATCTTGGACTCACAGGGGAACTTTCCAACACAGATCTGTTTTTATTGTCTACCATCACTAGAAAGCGCTCTGATTGAATATTTGAGTTATGACGACCAAATGCTAGAACCTTTTTCCAGTAATATTTTCCACTTTATGGTATTTTCACGGTTCGATTTAAATAAATTAATCACAACTTGAGCTTGAGACAGGTAATAGAAATAAAAACGATAATGTTCAACAATAAAATAAGACTCGGAAATGAGTGTATTTACTTTCAATTAGGTGTATTGAAGAGCCGATCAGGAATGAGATATTTTATACAGACGCTCTAATCACGACGAACCAGAGAGAGTGAAGCACGTGAGTGAGAGATATAAATTGGTGTCGCCAGGTGTTTATCGGGACCAGGTGGTTTGATATACTTGGACTAATTGTCATGAAAATAAGCGTCAGTTACAGTATAAGATCGACTTTGTTTTAAACACGGAAGTTTTACAGTAAAGTTTAGGGATCTACAGAATATAAAAATATTTCATTTCCAAATATATACGTTGCAGTCTGAAGCATCGTTAACCCCGCACATGATTTCATTTAACCTTTCAAAGACACGATCATGAGGAGAACAAGATTCTTATCTATAATGTATTACCTCTAAATAAGACATGGTAACATTATACATCGTGGTGTCGCTCTTGTTTTTCACTACTTGAAACAAATCGCTCAGAGCACGAACCATAACTCCGGGATCTCTGTCTGTTCCTACCATGGTGTAAGTCTTCCCTGCTCCTACATTGTACCAGAAACAAAACTATTGTTTCAAGTTGGCTATAGACCCTTGCAGTGTTATGCGATCTTCACAGGTTACTTTATTTAGACCTAAATAAAACCTTAACAACAAATATAATAAAACTTACTGAGTTTAGAAGGAAATTTATTACTTTGTTTACACTTGTAAGTTACCAAGATAAAGCTAAGCCTAGGATATACACACTTAGGCTTAGCTTACGTGACCAAAATGTGTTTATATTATCCCGATTAGTTAATGTTTACATTGTCAAGAGCGTGGACACTGAAAGGACTGGAGAAGTTGAAGGGGCAACCATATGGGGGTGGGAATTCTGATCATGCTTTATTTAGTTCAATACTGTTAAACTGACATACTGTATGCTGTCCTGAAACGTTCTACTTCGAGTAACGCGGACTGTATTGTAACCATAAAAAATATATGGGAATTCTGATCATGCTTTATTTAGTTCAATACTGTTAAACTGACATACTGTATACTGTCCTGAAACGTTCTACTTCGAGTAACGCGGACTGTATTGTAACCATAAAAAATATATAGGAATTCTGATCATGCTTTATTTAGTTCAATACTGTTAAACTGACATACTGTGTACTGTCCTGAAACGTTCTACTTCGAGTAACGCAGACTGTATTGTAACCATAGAATACATATATATACACCGTATATATTGTTATCGTTTTTACCCACCCACCCCTATTTTTCATAATGAGGTATCTATTTTCCCTTGACACATGACTAATATTGTCAAACATCATTATAGAATTCGGGCAATTTGAATTAGGCCAGTAATATTGATACGTACCACATAGGTATTTGAGAATTGTCATTACTTAGATTTTCCAGTCCTACTTAAATATTATTTCAGAAGCCCGTATTTTACCCGAATTGAGGGTAATGATCCCCCCACCCGTCTATAGTGCTTGTGGACTAGCAGTATTTTAGTGGTTTCCAAACAACCTTATAAAGGCTTCTGAATATCAGGACTCAGCATGTGACTCTATATTATACTTTATTGTTATAAAAAACTTGATTACCTGTTGCTCCGTAAGCAAACACTGTACCGTTAAAACCTTCCATAACGTTTTCCACAAGCTTCTTTGTTGTACACTTATAGACTTCTTCCTGTAACATGGACAAATTACACTGGGTAAGTGGACTAGTGTTGACAGTGTAACAATGAAGCATGTGTAACGAAGATAGACTAGAGTTAAGTGTAACAATAAAATGTGTGTAACAATAGTAAATTAGAATATGGGTGGGTGCTGCCGACTAGCTGTCCTTAGATCAACATTAGGGACAGCCTCTCTTGAACCTTAGATGGTGTTCCAGCTGGTCATTTAGTTCAAGGTCGACAAATAATAACCATAGTAACAGAAGTAACAGGGGTAACTCGAAAAAACAAACAGAGAGAGCAATAGTTAGCAGTGTGTAAAACAGATATCACTGAATAATTAAAATAAATTTGAAACATGATCGTGAAGGAAGCAGTGATAGACACGTGAAGACATAACGAATCATAAAAAGATAAGAAAAAAATCCATATCAACAATTTAAGAACATAAAACCATGTTAACATATACAAAAATCTTAACAACTGTTGTTAGGACGTAAAACCATGGCAACGTATAAATAGATAAATACGAAAACCATAGCAACTGAGAAACAAACAAGAAAAACAAGAGTTCTGATAATAAGTACGTTAAATCTTGTTTTATCAATAACTCGGAATTTTATGCCACTTAAAAGTTTATTTTCTAAACACAGCGAAAAAAACTATATTATCTGAAAAGTAAAATTACATTAAACTTCTCATCTTGTTTTCTCAAAACCTATTTTGTTGTTTTTATTTTAATGTCACATTTTAGTAACGGGACTAGCGGTAACTTATCCATTAAAAACGTATTGTAAATAAGACTGTTATAGTTGAAATATAATCCTGGAAAAAAGAAACTAGTTTTTTTTTGCAATAATTACTTTATTTTGATGTCTCTCTCACGTTTTTTTTATCTATGTAGATTTATAATGAAAACATTCGAGATTTACTTAATCCAACGTCTGGACACCTTGATCTCAGAGAAGATTCATATGGCAACCACCAGGTGGCAGGTTTATCGGAAATTTCAGTAAAAGATGAAAATGCGGTAAGCAGTTTTTCACTCCCTGATGTTTGTTTCCTTTCATTCTCGTATATAATATTGTATGATGTTTATGTGTTACAGGTCCTACTAATATTGCATGATGTTTATGTGTTACAGGTCCTACTAATATTGTATGATGTTTATGTGTTACAGGTCCAACTAATATTGTATGATGTTTATGTGTTACAGGTTCTACTAATATTGCATGATGTTTATGTGTTACAGGTCCTACTAATATTATATGATGTTTATGTGTTACAGGTCCTACTAATATTGTATGATGTTTATGTGTTACAGGTCCTACTAATATTGTATGATGTTTATGTGTTACAGGCCCTACTAATATTGTATGATATTTATGTGTTACAGGTCCTACTAATATTGTATGAAATTCTAATTTCCCCGAATAAAAACTGGACTTACGTAGTTTTGTAGTATGTCATTCCATCAAAACAATAGATAACAATGTTAACCTACTGTTGTTGTTTTTACAATTATTACATCCAACTAAGTGAAGAAACATTTGACTGATATGGTGTATTTACTATGTCATTCTATCGAAAACAATAAATAACAACGTTAAACTATCTTCATTATTTTACAATTAAACTAACTAAACTGTAGTAACGTTTCTGATCCATGCAGGATAAACTAACTAAACTGTATTAACGTTTCTGACCCATGCAGGATAAACTAACTAAACTGTAGTAACGTTTCTGACCCATGCAGGATAAACTAACTAAACTGTAGTAACGTTTCTGACCCATGCAGGATAAACTAACTAAACTGTAGTAACGTTTCTGACCTATACAGGATAAACTAACTAAACTGTAGTAACGTTTTTGACCCATGCAGGATAAACTAACTAAACTGTAGTAACGTTTCTGACCCATGCAGGATAAACTAACTAAACTGTAGTAACGTTTTTGACCCATGCAGGATAAACTAACTAAACTGTAGTAACGTTTCTGACCCATGCAGGATAAACTAACTAAACTGTAGTAACGTTTTTGACCCATGCAGGATAAACTAACTAAACTGTAATAACGTTTCTGACCCATGCAGGATAAACTAACTAAACTGTAGTAACGTTTCTGACCCATGCAAGATAAACTAACGTTTTTGATTCGAGCAGGTCATGAAAATGCTTGTCAAAGGAAACAAAAACAGGACTCAAGAAGCCACAGGGGCCAACAAGACGTCATCACGATCACACGCTATGCTACAGGTGCACGTGAAACAACAGGACAGACTTAGGAACACTGTCCAGCAGATCCGTACAGGAAAGTTGTACATGGTGGACTTGGCTGGATCGGAGCGTGCTTCCCACACACGAGTGAGTTACAAAAATCGATTGGTTTATTTAGTTTAAAGTGGGTAACTATGGGTAACACTATGGATTACTTGGAGGAAGGTTAAAGCAACTATGGGTAACACTGTGGATTACTTGGAGGAAGGTTAAAGCAACTATGGGTAACACTGTGGTTTACTTGGAGGAAGGTTAAAGCAACTATGGGTAACACTGTGGATTACTTGGAGGAAGGTTAAAGCAACTATGGGTAACACTGTGGATTACTTGGAGGAAGAT
>NW_013676425.1:0-7505 GCF_000517525.1 Limulus polyphemus
AACCTAATCTGTTTACCAGTTCGTGTTTAACGTTATCTGTTTACCAGTCCGTGTTTAACCTAATCTGTTTACCAGTTCGTGTTTAACGTTATCTGTTTACCAGTCCGTGTTTAACCTAATCTGTTTACCAGTTCGTGTTTAACGTTATCTGTTTACCAGTCCGTGTTTAACCTAATCTGTTTACCAGTTCGTGTTTAACGTAATCTGTTTACCAGTAGTTCGTGTTTAATCTAATCTGTTTACCAGTTCGTGTTTAACCTAATCTGTTTACCAGTTCGTGTTTAACCTAATCTGTTTACCATGTTTAACCTAATCTGTTTACCAGTTCGTGTTTAACCTAATCTGTTTATCATGTTTAATCTAATCTGTTTACCAGTTCGTGTTTAACCTAATCTGTTTACCAGTTCGTGTTTAACCTAATCTGTTTACCATGTTTAATCTAATCTGTTTACCAGTTCGTGTTTAACCTAATCTGTTTACCATGTTTAATCTGATCTATTTACCAGTCCGCTCGCAACTTTATAATTATTAGCGAACACATGCAGAATCAAAGTAGTCATTTTATTTTTAGGGGTGAAGCCGCATAACAGACTATCTGTGCTGCGCTCACCATAGGGATCGAGCCCCGAATTCTAGCGTTACAAGCTTTTAAGCACACAAAAGTAACATCAACTTGTACAAAAATCAGAAACGCCTTCTGCTCCTCCCCCCCCCCCCCTCAAGCGGCGACGAACGACAAGTAATATATAATATAAACTGCATTAATATTAGGGGAAAAACCATATTTACAGTGGCAGTTTGACTTTACACACAAATATATCATAAAAATCCATTATCAAGTTAAAAGGTATCGAATCAGTTAGCTGCATTGATCTTAACCGAAGCTGAAGGCCATGGTAAAGTAATACCCGCATCGTTTGTTGGTGTATAAATATAGGTGAGAGAAAAAACGTGTAGATTGTCAGCTGGTTGTCAAGGTATCAAGGCATAGAAATAGTTCAGACATCTTCCTGCACCGGAACAGAGGGTTTGACCTGTGTAATTATTTACATTTATAGACCATAATCTAGTGTAACGAAATCAAATATATAGCTTAACAGAAAGTATTTGAATTGTTTGTGTGTGGAAGGTTTATACATAGATTAGATATTCCAACAGTCTGTATGATCACGATGTTTTAACTATTCCGGCTACTAACCGTAGTTTGTTCTCAAGTCACCAAAATAAATGGAAGGAATTGGTTCATATGATCTCACCAGATGTCGTGTAACAATATTATGTTGCTAGGCAATTTCGTCCCTCCCTGTACACGGGAAGGTTGTCTGTGATTGCTGTTTAGAGGTTTTTGCTTTGTTTTCAATTTCGCGCAAAGCTACACGAGGGCTATCTGCGCTAGCCGTCCCTAATTTAGCAGTGTAAGACTAGAGGGAAGGCAGCTAGTCGTCACCACTCACTCGCCGCCAACTCTTGGGCTACTCTTTTACAAACGAATAGTGGAATGATCGTAACATTATAACGCCCCCACGGCTGAAAGGGCGGGCATGTTCGGTGACGGGGATTCGAACCCGCGACCCTCAGATTGCGAGTGAAGACATTATAGCAATCACATGTCAAGACATTATACCAGTCATATGTCAAGACATTATAGCAATAATGTCTTAACATATGATCGGCATAATATCTTGACATATGATTGGTGTAATGTCTTAACATATGATTGGTATAATGCTTTGACATATGATTGGTATAACGTCTTGACATATGTTTGGTATAATGTCTTGAAATATGATTGGTATAATGTCTTGGCATATGATCGGCATAATATCTTGACATATGATTGGTATAATATCTTGACATATGATTGGTATAATGTCTTGACATATGATTGTTATAATGTCTTGACATATGATTGGTATAATGTTTTGACATATGATTGCTATAATGTCTTGACATATGACTGGTATAATGTCTTGAAATATAACGGCATAATATCTTGACACATGATTGGTGAATCATATGTCAAGACATTATACCAATCATATTTCAAGACATTATACCAATCATATATCAAGACATTATACCGATCATATGTTAAGACATTATACCGATCATATGTCAAGACATTACATCAATCATATGCCAAGACATTTTACCAATCATATGTCAAGACATTATACCAGTCATATTTCAAGACATTATACCAATCATATGTCAAGATATTATGCCGATCATATGCCAAGACATTATACCAATCATATGTCAAGACTTTATACCAGTCATATGTCAAGACATTACACCAATCATATGTCAGTTTTTCCTCGTTATTTTGAAACTTGTTAGATAAGTTTCGAAGCCATCAAATATTTAAGATAACTTTTTTAATCAAGAAAACGTTTCACCATTTGTATCTTCACAACTTTTAACGTAAGTGGAGTAGAGGGTGTTGGAGTTCATGTCAAATTTGGTTTATGGAGGTTGTTTTTGTTTAATTGAATTGCTTTTTTATGTCAACTTGATACCGAAGATCTAAAGTAATTCCTTGAGTTTGGTGTTGATCACGACGTGTATTGGAAACATCTACAGTCGTCTGTTAACTAGGACAAGTAGCACGTGTATTGGAAACATCTACAGTCGTCTGTTAACAGGACAAGTAGCACGTCTGTTAACTGGACAGGTAGCACTGTAGAAGTTTCCAATACACGTGCTACTTGTCCAGTTAAACGTGTATTGGAAACATCTACAGTCGTCTGTTAACTAGGACAAGTAGCACGTGTATTGGAAACATCTACAGTCGTCTGTTAACAGGACAAGTAGCACCTACTTGTCCAGTTAACAGACGACTGTAGAAGTTTCCAACACACGACCTAAAACTGTTTGCGCATCTAATCCTAACAAGCATAAAAATACCCACTCTCCGTTGTGGGGTTCAAAGATCCACTCATGATTCACAGAATCCCCAGGTACCGATCAAGCTCCCTCATTATCTACAGTTACTTCTATAGTTACCTGAAAGAAAAAAACTACGTTAGGACACTCGCCTGTGTTTGGTTCTGCTAGTTTTTGAGTTGAAATATGAACACAGTTTCAATAATGGCGTCCCCGAGATCCCGAGGGGGCCAGGAATATAATATCCGATGCCAGATCTGGGTACAGAGACTCTGAAACTTATTGTCAGACCCCATCACACCTTCCAGGGGCCTTATAGCCATATATACAAGGACACCCCTGGGCCACCCCGAATCCGCCTGCTTACTCTAGGACTTTGGGGAAAAGTTAGCTGCACAAACATACTTTTATACAAACCTATAAGCTGAATTGACACAGATTTACACAAAAATGTCGAAACACACACACACACATAGACACGACTTGTATATTCTAAGGTACTTTGTTTTCAGATAATGAGAAAAAGCGTAATTTCCTTTATAAACAGTTTCTTCCGTCCCCTACGTTTAATGTTGTCTTATTACATTTCTTGTCGCCAATAATATGAGCTTATTTGGTAGTTGGATTTGCCGGAGAATGTAACAGTCTGCTGCTATTTCTCCCCTGAGTCCTCCTCGTTCAGTCCTTTGTTAGCTTAGCGTCGCTTTCAATCTGCGTACTTCCGTTACTGTGGTTCTTGTTTGCCCGTCTTCAAGGTTAAGACACCTAGAAACGTTAATCGTTGGAGGAAAAATCCAGGATTTCGGAGTAAACAGAATTTATGTGTTATTGGAAAGGAAAGATGAATATTACACGGGGGGATTTCCTCTAATTATTTGTATAAAGTTTTCCTTGAATGGGTCTTAAGTGTACTTTATGTTTTTATTTACTAAACTGATTAACAGTGTGAAGACAGATTCATTATGTCAAAAACGACTAAAAGGAAGATGACGTTTTCAAAATTGGTTTTAACAGACAATTTTAACAATGTGGTTTGAAACAGGCGGTTTCAACAATACGATGTTAAAGACAGCTCTAAATACGGTTCTAATAATGCGGTGTTAAAAACGGTTCTAACAAGGCGGTCTTATCGACATTTCAACAATGCGGCGTTAAAGATGGTTTTAACAATGCGGCGTTAAAGACGGTTTCAAGAATGCGATGTTAATGACGGTTCTAACAAGGCGGTCTTATCGACTATTTCAACAATGCGGTGTTAAAGACGGTTTCAACAATGCGATGTCAAAGACGGTTTCAACAATAAGGTGTTAAAGACGGTTTCAACAATAAGGTGTTAAAGTCGGTTTCAGCAATGCGGTGTCAAAGACGGTTTCAACAATAAGGTGTTAAAGACGGTTTCAACGATGCGGTGTCAAAGACGGTTTCAACAATAAGGTGTTAAAGCCGGTTTAAACAATGCGGTGTAATAGACGGTTTCAACAATAAGGTGTCAAAGACGGTTTCAACAATGCGGTGTAATAGACGGTTTCAGCAATGCGGTGTTAAAGACGGTTTCAACAATAAGGTGTTAAAGACGGTTTCAACGATGCGGTGTAATAGACGGTTTCAACAATGCGGTGTAAAAGACGGTTTCAACAATGCGGTGTAATAGACGGTTTCAACAATGTGGTGTAAAAGACGGTTTCAACAATAAGCTGTTATAGACGGTTTCAGCAATAAGGTGTTAAATACGGTTTCAACAATGTGGTGTAAAAGACGGTTTCAACGATGTGGTCTAAAAGGCAATTTTGATTATACTACTTTTAAAGATAGTCTTAACAATGCTTTATTACAGAAAGAATCAACAATGCAGTTTTGAAAAGCAATGTTGACAATACCGTATATATATCGTATATATATATATATATATATACGGTTTCAATATTGCCTGTTTATAAAGAGGTTTATTTTAACAATGTGTTTTAAATATAGTTTCAAAAATGTGTTTTTTAAGCTGTTTCAAGAATACTGTTTTTAATTTTTTTTTTCCATAATGTGATTTTTAAATACAGATTCGACAATACCGTTTTTAAAGAGTCTCAGCCTTGTGCTTTTTTTTAAAAGGCACTTTCAAAACGTTTGATAACAATTTGTGGTTAAGCACAAAGATACACAGTGGGCTATCTGTGCTATGCAAATTATAGGTATTGAAACCCAGATTTTAGTGTTATAAGCCTCCAGACTTACTGCTGAGCCACTGGGGGGGGGGGACTTCATAAAATAATGTCCTTTCAGAGATAAATAATGAAACAAAGAATTTAATTAAGTGTGTTTGTTGTTATATTTTCACAGCGGATTAAGACATACAGTTCATTTGAGAAAATTAGTATAAAGTTTACATTAGGAACAAGACTTAGTTTAATATTTACTCTAGATAATATTTGAAAGAAACCTATTAATGATAGTAAGCAATTTTTATCCCAAATGACGTATGAGAACATTTATTTTATTATCAATATGATTCATAAAAATAAAGACACAAAAACCTGTGCTTTCTGAACTTACACAGTTCAACGGCGCTTCTGGGGAGAAACGTCGTATATAAATATGCCTATTTTAGATCTTACAATGAGTTAAATAGTACTCTTGCAGGAAGCTGTCTCTAGCTGCGCATACGATAATTCTACTACAGTGAACTATATTGAATATTATTATTATTTTTAATAGCGGGATTGACCCTAACATTGTAACACCCTCACGGTTGGAAGGGCGAGCATGTTCGTTAACGGAGGTTCGAACCCGCGATCACCATATTGCGAGTCGAGCACATTAACCACCAAACTATGCCAGGCCTTAAGGTATGTTTTTAGGACTAACCTAAATCTTCTAAGCTGAGCGAAACTCGTGAGATATTATTGGGATTACGGCCGAAAACATCGTTAACAGCAAGGGTACCAAAGTATTGAAACAATGCATTCTAATCTTTATAAGTAGGAATGTAAGAAAAGTATACATAATTAGTTATAACGACTGCCAGGTTTATTTTTAGTTTCGCTCTGTGATCACAAACTCTGCTCTGATCGGATGTTTATATCAATATGTCACTATATTACTATGTGTTACCTGATTATAAGAACAAGTAAAGAGTAGTCGGTCCTTAAAAATGTACACATCCCTTGGTTTTATTAGTTGCTCATAAATATTACAGTGATTTGTAGTGAAAGAATAGCTTGTTTTGTTTGTATGCTGGACTACAAACACCATTAACATGAATGAACTACAAGTACTACTAACATGAATGGACTACAAACACCATTAACATGAATGAACTACAAGTACTACTAACATGAACGTACTACAAACACCATTAACATGAATGAACTACAAACACCATTAACATGAATGGACTACAAGTAATATTAACATGAACGTACTACAAGTACTACTAACATGAATGGACTACAAGTACTACTAACATGAATGGACTACAAGTAATATTAACATGAACGTACTACAAGTACTACTAACATGAATGGACTACAAGTACTATTAACATGAATGGACTACAAGTAATATTAACATGAACGTACTACAAGTACTACTAACATGAATGGACTACAAGTACTATTAACTTGAACGTACTACAAGTACTATTAACATGAACGTACTACAAGTACTATTAACATGAATGGACTACAAGTACTACTAACATGAATGGACTACAAGTACTATTAACATGAATGGACTACAAGTAATATTAACATGAACGTACTACAAGTACTACTAACATGAATGGACTACAAGTACTATTAACTTGAACGTACTACAAGTACTATTAACATGAATGGACTACAAGTGCTATTAATATGAATGGACTACAAGTACTATTAACATGAACGTACTACAAGTACTATTAACATGAATGGACTACAAGTACTATTAACTTGAACGTACTACAAGTGCTATTAATATGAATGGACTATAAGCACTATTGACATCAATGGACTACAAGAAGTGTTAACATGAATGGACTGTAAGTATTGTTAACATGAAACTGGGTTAAGTATATTATGGTACATTTCGGTCATCAAATTTCTTAAAAGTTTACCGTTTATAGTGTACGTGTTAAGTGTTTCACTTGAAGGCCAACTCATCATCAGTTAGGTTTAAAAATTCTAGTAAATATTTACATGACTTTGTTATCGTGGACGTGTACTCTCGAAACTGTTTAACCTAGCTTGGAGATCTAGATTTACGAATGGCTAAACTAACAGAAGAGTTCATCTTTCACTAAATTCTTGACCACATGTGGCCCTGTAGGGGGGAAACACAGCTTATGGTAAACACAGCTTGCGTTTAATAATACAACCAAACCACCATTTCACACCTGGGATAGATGTGTGGTATGGTAAAAATTACCATCACAGAACAAACCACACTTGTAGAGAAGCACAGCTTGCATTTCACACCTGGGATAGATGTGTGGTATGGTAAAAATTCCCATAACAGAACAAACCACCCTTGTAGAGAAGCCCAGCTTGCATTTCACACCTGGGATAGATGTGTGGTATGGTAAAAATTCCCATCATAGAAAAAACCACACTTGTAGAGAAGCACAGCTTGCATTTCACACCTGGGAT
>NW_013676425.1:8234-16154 GCF_000517525.1 Limulus polyphemus
TCCTACTTAAAAGAATCCTGTTTCTTTTAAACTCCTACTTAAAAGAATCCTGTTTCTTTTAAACTCCTTCTTAAAAGAATCCCGTTTCCTTTAAACCCCTTCCTAGAAGAATCCCGTTTCCTTGAAACTCCTTCTTAAAAGAATCCCTTTTCCTTTAAACCCCTTCCTAGAAGAATCCCATTTCCTTGAAACTCCTTCTTAAAATGATCCCTTTTCCTTTAAACCCCTTCCTAGAAGAATCCCGTTTCTTTGAAACTCCGTTTTAGAATAATTCAATTTCCTTGAAACTCCTACTTAAAAGAATCCTGTTTCTTTTAAACTCCTACTTAAAAGAATCCTGTTTCTTTTAAACTCCTTTTTAAAAGAACCCAGTTTCCTTAAAACTCCTTCTTAAAAGAACCCCGTTCCGTTGAAACTCCTTCTTAAAATAACCCCGTTTTTTAAATTCCCTCTTAGAAGAATCCCATTCCGTTGAAACTCCTTTTTAAAAGAATCTCGTTTCCCTAAAGTTCTTTATTGGTTTTTCTCTTGAAAACTTTTTAAGAATTCGTATTGTGGTTTAAATACGTTTGCAAACTTTTATGTTATTTTAAAACAACGAAATAAATTCAACCAAAAAGATCTACTTATAAAATATAACAAACGGAAACATATTTCACTTAATGATAAACGAATCAAACAAATTCATGTCGATGTAATGCGGGCTCTATTACATAGTGAGTCATGTCATAGCAGACTGGACGAATCCATTTGAGGTTTGCGAAATTACTACATAAAAAAAAGAGGTGGAAGGTCAGTAGAGTGGGGTAATCCCCTGGACGTAGAGGCATAAACCTAATAAATAGCATATTACTATCAGGCTTACCTGAAGACGGCCAACAGATCAGTGCTAGTTACGCTTGTGTGTGAGGGTGGGGAAAAGAACATAATGTTTCTGTATGACAACATAAAATAAATCATTTTGCTATGAGGGAAAGAAAACAAAATGGAGCGCAATACCCAATTATCGTTTAAAAAAAAATGATATTTCCTCGACAAAAGATAGGCAGGTTGCCAAATGTTTATAATTCATTTCAACTGATCCTAAACCAGTACTGGTCGAACACATACATTCACAACCCGATATAAAGGTTAAAGGTTACATTTCTGTAGATCCAGTTTGATCTTCGACCTTGAGAAGATTCAAAAGGGCAAAACTGTTCGTCTCATCTGATCGTGGGACTAGCTAGGTGAATAATCAGTGGTTTCTTTTCCTTTAGTTTCGTGAAAACAAACAAACAAACCACTTTAATTTCAACAGCAGCCGGTACGTGGGAGTTAATGAGTTAGCTGTTCTTATCAACCAGTTGTGTTAGAGACAGGAAATTGTCTGTATAAGCATAACGAGAAAAATGCACGCCAATCACGAGACTTATTATGGAAGGACAACCAGTTTTCTTTATGGATCCGATTATGCCCGCAATGCGGGTTGGAAATTACTTGTTCGACATCATGTTTTATTATCATGCTAATAGTAACGATGAATGAAGGGCATATCAAGTAGAGATGATACCGCTGTATCTATATAGTATTGCTGTACAGTAAAATGCAATACACACGTATTCCAAAGTTCTCTAGCATAAAATATATATCTTGAGTATTCACTCAGTAAAGTGTGCTATACATGGATATCAGAGTTATTGAACAGCTCTGACACGTATTCCACTCTGTACTGTCATATGTAAACGTTTGGAACCGTCAACATGGACATATTTGCATCATTTGTCTGGTGTATTAACAGCAAGGAGTAACGTATTTGTTTCGTATACCTTAAATATACCACGTAAAAAAATACGTGTATGAATAAACTGGTGAATACGTAAACAGTCGAACCTAGTATCCATGACTTCTTTTGGATAATAAACCGTGTTATAATTTGGACTTCATACTTCTGGTATTTTAAACCTACATCGACAATCCAAGAAATATATTTTTCAGCTCTTTTTGTTTCCCGTCTGTTAACCAATATAATCATGTAAATAACACCGTAATTTTTTCCGGTTTTTTTTCTAATGATGATTGTCATCATCTCGGAGTTAGCTTTTCGATCTTTTTTTTTGTATCCCTGTCGGAAATGATAGTTAGAAATAAAATAAGTCTTTCTTTTTCTTAGTTTATATAGAGGTATAAATCCTCTGTTTCGGAATGACATTAAGAAAGACAGCTGGAAATCGTTTTAAGCCTACTTGAAATGGTGATACTTCAAATAGAGTAGCTGTTAAATCAACATATGCCAGAGTAATGTTGACACTATCTTAGTCCTAAAAGTCGACACCTAGCCATGCTTGGGCAATAGAGCACTAAAGCGTGACGTCATGGTGCATGGGTAATATTCAGCTTTGTCAGGTAGTGCGGTAAATATCTGATAGCTGAAACTTTGCATATTTATAAAAAGTAAAGAAACAGACAAAAAGCTCCGACTTTTAGTGTATTAGGAGCGTCTTTTCCTAGTTTTCCATCCGCATTCTCAAGATAATCTTGAGCTTGTTCTTTTTTAGCACAGAATGATGTCAGCACATATAATGTTGTTATAAAATAACTTGATATCGGATATTAGATATATTTCAATGATTAGCATTCAGAGATATCGTTAACATTTAACAACATTATATTAACATTAAAAATATATTATTGTGTAACGTAATACTAATCTAAAGAACATTAGTGTTAACGTATAAAATACGTTTTAAAGTTATTTTAACACATAACATGCATGTAAAGGATATTATTGTAACACGCAACAATCTAAAACAATATTATTATTATAATACATATCTAAAGCATATTATTATAACACGTACCTAAACAATATAGTTACAGCACACAACGTGTCTGAATAATATCATCGCAACACACACCACGATCTAAAGAATATTATTATAACACGTATCTAAACATTATAGTTACAGCACATAACGTGTCTAAATAATATCATCGCAACACACACCACGATCTAAAGAATATTATTATAACACGTATCTAAACAATATAGTTACAGCACACAACGTGTCTGAATAATACCATCGCAACACACACCACGATCTAAAGAATATTATTATAACACGTATCTAGACAATATAGTTACAGCACATAACGTGTATAAATAATACCATCGCAACACACACCACGATCTAAAGAATATTATTATAACACGTATCTAAACAATATAGTTACAGCACACAACGTGTCTGAATAATACCATCGCAACACACACCACGATCTAAAGAATGTTATTATAGATATAATAGTATTGTCTGTTGTATTTCCATGTAACTACTTCGCAGGGTATGGAGGTTCATTGGGTCCGTGGGAAGATATAGTTACAGATATTAGTTTAACAAGTATGTAAAGGATACAACTGCAATACATAACATGTGTCTAAATAATGCCATTGCAATACACACCACGCATCTGACGAATAGTATTATAACACATAACGCGTATCTAAAGCATGATATTATAATACATAACACGCACTTAAAAACAATTAATATAACACGTACTTAAATAACGTACATTCAACACATAACACGTGTCTAAATAATATTATTGTAATACACACCACGCTACTATTTTAACACATTACACGTATCTGTTGAATATAATTGTAACACATAACATGTACCTAAAGTATGTTATTTTAACACATTACACGTATCTGTTGAATATAATTGTAACACATAACATGTACCTAAAGTATATTATTTTAACACATAACGTATCTGTTGAATATAATTGTAACACATAACATGTATCGTGTTAAAATAACATACTTTACAATTATATTCAACAGATACGTGTAATTAACACATAACATGTACCGTGTTAAAATAACATACTTTAGCTTTATCATTAGATACCGTTTCAGTGCACAAACATTATTACACAGTATTTTACTGATATAACACAAACAATAATATATTCACGTTTGTATATAGCTTAATACATATTAGTAAATTACTTCTTGAACGAGCCATTAAAACTTAATTCGTATTTTTAATATGAACTTTATGAGTCGCTAATTGCTCATTTCTAAATCAGAGCAAAATTAATTACTTTCCCTCGTCTGATTGTTTTTGCTAATTGTGATAATAAGATTTTGTAGTAATGGATTATTTGTTTTTGTCACAAATCTCGTTCGAAGCGCACAAGTAAACAAGTTCGGACGAGCAGTTTTCACTTTTCACTTTCAATTATCTTTCGGCCGAGATAACAAAAAAGTAAAGTCAATGTTACTGTATCCAGTCGTCCGGATGTCACTCGATGGTACATTTTACAGTAGATAGACTTAATCAAAGTTTACTGACACTTTATGTAACGAATGAATGAATGCATATCTTAAAATTGTATTTTCAATGCATCATATTACCGTATTTTCAACGCATAAATTGGCCTTATTTTTTAACTCGTGATAATCCCATAATTTCGAAACGCGCAGTATTTTGTTCACATCTACTAGAGGTTTTCCTTCATAATGTAAATCCAGTGGAATCTTAGCTCTTGAAAACCTCGTGTTGCTTTTTATATTGATTTGATGTTTTGAATTTCCAAATGGAATTTTTTCTATTAGTTTTTTTTTCTACAGTGTCAAAAGGTCACGCTGATGAGACAAATGTAAGCCTGACCTTTCAAAGTTCAACTTGGAAGCTTCAAATGACGGAAATCCATGAAAAAAGATCCGTAAGAAAAAACAAAAAAACATCCAATTTTGGGCTTCTTCTACAAGTACATTTATTGGTTTAATAATTTCTCAGTAAGTTCGTTTAATCCTGCAAACGAGTCAAGAACGTATATGCTAAAGGTTTTGAAATAAAACTCTCTTTACTGTCATTACTCCCGAACTCGAACCCTTCCGTGTAATGAGCGTAAACTGAAACTCATCTATTTCTATGATAAAGAATAGTACATATTTCTTTCCACTAGAGTTAGGCTTAGGGTCAGTGTTTACATGGGGAAAACACTTGAAATGTTACATGAAATATTTCTTTCCACTAGAGTTAGGTTTAGGGTCAGTGTTTACATGGGGAAAACACTTGATATGTTACATGAAATATTTCTTTCTACTAGAGTTAGGTTTTGGATCGGTGTTTACATGGGTAAAAACACTTGAAATGTTACGTGAAATATTTCTTTCTACTAGAGTTAGGCTTAGGGTCAGTGTTTACATGGGGAAAAACACTTGAAATGTTACATGAAACATTTAATGTTCACGTGTGAATTTTAGAAATAATTACTGTTTCTAAAAAACGCTACATTAAACTTTAGACGACGTATAACACAACCCATGTGTTAATAGTTCAAACGATACATAATGTTAATACGACTATAACCTTCTTAGATCATCGTAACAGCCAACCACACTGCCAAACTTAGAATAGATAGAATATTATAAAACTTAGATCATTAACAATATACCACACTGATAAACTTAGAACATAAAGAATACAAAACTAAATCATTATAACAACATGCCTTATTGCTAAACTTAGAGCAGAAATGATATAAAACGTAGATCATTATAATAGCAGGCCATGCTGCTAAATGTAGAACAAAAAGGTTATAAGACTTAGATTATTATAACAGTAGGCCACACTGCTAAAGTTAGGATACAACGTGTATAGAAGTTAGATTATTATAACAGCAGATTACACTATTAAACTTAGAACAAGGGTTACTTTAAGCATTATTCATCATGAAGTATGTAGTAGTTGTCACCACACTGTATATCTGTAACTACGATAACTCTAAGCTCACTTTAAACAATGACGTTACGTTAGTTACATTAATATGTAGCGTCCACTAACACCTTAACCTATGACCTTACATTAATTACATTAATATGTAGCGTCCACTAACTCCAAGCTCACATTAACCTATGACCTTACATTAGTTACATTAATATGTAGCGTCCACTAACACCTTAACCTATGACCTTACATTAATTACATTAATATGTAGCATCCACTAATTCTAAGCTCACTTTAAACAATGACCTTACATTAGTTACATTAATATGTAGCGTCCACTAATTCTAAGCTCACCTTAAACAATGACTTTACATTAGTTACATTAACCTGCAGCGTCCACTAACTGTTAGCTCACATTAACCTATGACCTTACATTAGTTACATTAACATGTAGCGTCCACTAACACATTAACCTATGACCTTATATTAGTTATATTAATATGTAGCGTCCACTAACACCTTAACCTATGACCTTATATTAGTTACATTAATATGTAGCGTCCACTAACACATTAACCTATGACCTTATATTAGTTACATTAATATGTAGCGTCCACTAACACCTTAACCTATGACCTTACATTAGTTACATTAATATGTAGCGTCCACTAACACCTTAACCTATGACTTTACATTAGTTACATTAATATGTAGCGTCCACTAACACCTTAATCTATGACCTTACATTAGTTACATTAATATGTAGCGTCCACTAATTCTAAGCTCACCTTAAACAATGACTTTACATTAGTTACATTAATATGTAGCGTCCACTTACACCTTAACCTATGACCTTACATTAGTTACATTAATATGTAGCGTCCACTTACACCTTAACCTATGACCTTACATTAGTTACATTAATATGTAGCGTCCATTAACTCTAATGTTGCTACTTTAGTTATATTCAAGGTACATGGTCTTATAATACAGTCTCATTTTTCATCAATATGATGTTTGTTATACAACCGACACTCTGATTGGTTAGTTTGTTATATAACCGACACTCTGATTGGTTAGTACAGTATATCGTAAACATTATGTGTGTGTGTGTTTTTTAAAGATTTTTACTAATTTTAATCCTTTTTGCAGTTTTAAAAAATATTTTTTTTTCTAAACGTTTCCCAATTATACACACACTTGCTGAACTCTTGGTATTTTCGTTTTAAACTGGACTAACAAACTTTTTGCGTGTAAACATAATATTACCTAAATCAAATTTTACTTTATTCACCGAATCTCGCCGCCGATCATGCGTGCTGTGGGGGCATTATAATATCAATCCCACTATCCGTTGGTCAAGAGTAGCCCAAGAATTGGCGGTGGGCGGTGTTAACTACCTGCCTTCCCTATCGTTTCAAAATTTGAGACGTCTAGCACAGATAAACACTGGGAAACTTTGCGCTAAATTCAACAAACAACATTTTGTAACAAAAATAAATAGTTACATTGATTTCAGCACCCCCCCCCCCTCAGTGGCACAGCGGTTTGTCTACGTACTTACAACGCTAGAAACCGGGTATCGATACCCGTGGAGGGCAGAGCACGGATAGCCCATTGTATGGCTTTGGGTTTAACTACAAACTAGCAAACAATCCACTAAAAGCAAGGTCCTTCGAGAAAGATCTTGGGTCAGTAAAACGTTTTTTAGAATTTTAATAATTGTCACGTAAAGCAAATTTTATCACCGAAGTAGGTTTAAGGGTGTAGTTGCTAATTTAGTATATGCTTAAGACGAAACCGACTTGATAAGACTCTGTTAGGTACGGCCGTCCACGCGCTATCTGCGCAGAATGCATGACGTAAAACACTTAAATGACGTAATAGGGAACACGGGAATATAACTCAGATGGGAGTTTTTCACCGATTTGTTGCACTATGTTGCTTGAAATGACGTTTAGAAGGGCGGAGTGGGGGTTGATTTAAAAAAGTGAAAATAATAAAAGCTGGGAATGCCTTAGTAAGTTAGCTCTATTAATGGCTCTGTTAATGGCTCTGTTAATGGTATGTGTGTTATTGGTGTGTATTCTACAACATTATTATAGACTATCTGTGTGTTATTGGTGTGTATTCTACGACATTATTACAGACTAATTGTGTGTTATTGGTGTGTATTCTATGACATTATTACAGA
>NW_013676426.1:0-2484 GCF_000517525.1 Limulus polyphemus
TGTAATCCTTCTTATTGTTTCTTTTCTTGTTCTTGTTTATTTTTTTCTTTTCCAACCACTGCTGTAGTCTCTTTTCTTGTTTCTTTTCTTTTTCCCCCAACAACTGCTGTAATCTCTCTTATTGTTTCTTTTCTTGTTCTTGTTTATTTTTTTCTTTTCCAACCACTACTGTAGTCTCTTTTCTTGTCTCTTTTCTTTTTCCTCCAACAACTGCTGTAATCTCTCTTCTAGTTTCTTTTTTTTTGTTCTTCTTGTTTCTTTTCTTTTCCCTCCAATAACTGCTGTAATCTCTCTTCTTGTTTCTTTTGTTTCTCCTCCAACCACTGCTGTAATCTCTCTTCTGGTATATATTGCTGTTCGAGCTGCCACTGTTTTAGGTTTTCCCGCAACTGCTGTTGTCTCTCTTCTTGTTTATTTTCTCGTTCTTCTTGTTTCTTTTGCTATTCTTTTATTGCTGCCATCAAATCTGCTAAGTTGTAGTTTGATTTGCCACTTCTCTTTTCCATCCTTTATTTTTCTTTTCCATCCCACTCTCTGACACCAATTTGTTACGTATCTGCTTGTTTGTTTGTTTCCAGTAGAAACTCCTTCCGAGGATCTTCAGCATTGCACGTTCTTTCTTGATTAAACCAATTTATTCTTCCTCGATTCAAACTTTTAGTACACAGAAGTTCCAGAATCAGTACGTTTCTCGTAACTTTGAACTTAACAACTTTTATAATACATGCTATAAATCAAAGCGATTCACAGTCTCGATAACTTCGCTCTCGACGAATGCAAACACACACTTTACGGCTCACTAGCTCGAAACTAACAGAATCATAAATCACACGGAACTCAAAGTAACTATTGCTCTCTCTTTATTTATATATCATGCCCCGCTTTCCTGTGGCAGGCTTATATACTAACGAAGAAGGCATCTCCAAAATACTCGGATTTCCCCGATCATTCGAGAAACTCATCACGCGCGCCACCAGCGCCATTGCGCAACCAGAACCACGTGACTTCCGCTGTCGTAATATATTGTAATGGTTGGAGACGGCTTGAATGGGTAATGTCAAAACGTTGTGCATTTGCTGTTATGTTAAACTTATATTAAAGTTTGTCTTCATTACCCATTCAAGCCGTCTCTAACCATTATTAGTCTCAAAGTGGGTTACTCATCATCGAATTTTAATTCATCACGGTAACACATTGTAGTTCGTATATTATGCTAGGCTAAATAAGCTGAACAATATATACAATTCAAGAAGTACAACGGTAAAATAATTACACAATTAATAATTTATTAAAAGCAGGGACCAGCCCTAAAAAGACTTTACATGTTTCAATATTCTTATGCCACCATTTTTAGGGGTAAAAGCTGAAGTTTGATCAAACTTATTTAACTACCCAATTACTTGCATTCCATTAGCGCCATATTTACTCAAGATACCCAGAGTTTGTTAAACATATGTCCAGTACTTTATTTCTTCTAAACCTGGACCAACTTCTTTTGCTCAACACAATATATATATATATATATTTCAATTTCTATTGTTTCTCTAATATTTATTTCAAATTTCATCTCAACCTGATAAATCAGTTTAACGTTACCCCAGTCTATAACACGAGATGTGCCTGCCACATGTTCTGCTAAGGCCAACTCATTTACTACCGCATTTATTTTTATGTTCCTTGATCAGGTCCGTACACAGAATGTTTGAAAGAGGGTTTATAATTTGTGATATCCAAAGCCAAAACATACTGTACGAAGCACATACAGCATACTAATCCTACGGGTGTCTGAAAGCCTGCCCTCACCCCAGAATAATTGGTAAAAAATAGGGGCTAGGCTTTCTTAAGTGTCCAATTTGATGTAGCCAGTGTTCTGGGGCAAATTTCTCTAAGTACGCACTTTACACAAACATATACTAATTTCTAAGTGATAGACGATGGACAGAGCTTTTGAAGTATATATATATTAGTCTCCCGGTGGGACAGCGGTAAGTCTTCGGATTTACCTCACTGAAATCAGGGGTTCGATTCCTCTCGATGGACACAGCAGATAGCTCAATGTGGCGCTTTTATAAAAAAGCCATACGTATTATGTTGAGTTTATGTTAAGTTTTTCCAGCAAACCAAGGAAATAAACAATGGTGAGGTGTTAAAAATAGCATGTTGCCAGTAGAAATATTTAATTTCAAAGCAATAACACAAACACGAAAATTGTAAGTATGACTCAAGCCTTTATTGTGATTAATTAGTAAACAATTACGTTTTGAAAATTTGTTATTAGCTGATTGCCCCATTACTTTTTCACATATAAAAATATCCAAAATAACATGTCGCCGTAATCATGTGTTCTTTTTTACGGTTGTTTATTTTCAAGACATTTTTTGAGTAAATAAAAAGATTAGTCTAAAATCAGTCCGGGAAGTATATAATTTCATTTAATCATACCCCATACACAGGATTTCAAGAGATATTTTGGGTATGTCCATT
>NW_013676426.1:2935-15875 GCF_000517525.1 Limulus polyphemus
TAATCATGTGTTCTTTTTTTACGGTTGTTTATTTTCAAGACATTTTTTGAGTAAATAAAAAGATTAGTCTAAAATCAGTCCGGGAAGTATATAATTTCATTTAATCATACCCCATACACAGGATTTCAAGAGATATTTTGGGTATGTCCATTTGGAGCTTGTAATAAAATTAGTTTTTTAAGCACGTGATCTCCTTTACGCACATATCTATTGTAAAGACTCAAATTATGTCATTTTGTTATATCGTTATACACGACAGCCAAGAAATTTGTTATTATCAATAACTGAAAGGGTAAGAGTAAATTGCATTCTTCCATAAAAATCATTAAACATGAAATTCCGTGAATTCCTTATCTGTTCTCCTTTACTTCAGTTTTGCTTCAGAGGGGAATATATAGAGTGCATAATGCTTTTCCCGCCATATTTAGTTTCCACCGTGTGCAGATGATTAGAGCAGGGTGGATTTAAAATGTATTAGTCATAAATCAACCCATTTTCCTACAAGGAAAGTCTTTGAAAGTGGGATTACCTAACAAGTTTGTATCTCTTTAACTGTATAACTAGCATTCAAATAGTGTGAGAGGTGGTAGTTTTAGGTTTAAATTACTGATAAATTACAAAGCTAAATCTGTGAGAAATAATTAGGGGTCTATTTATAAAAACAGATAATTGGGAACATGGTTAAATGCATGTAAATGAGTTCACAGAATGGGTAAAGTAGATCACCATTTTAATTCAACTCCTTATATACGCTTTGCACTTCTTAATATATTGCCACATTATAATAAAAGCTTACGTTTATGATCTATGGAAGTAGTCCAATACAAGATAACTATTCTTCTTAGGCTGCTATAGCTGGATTTACTGTAGAAATGTAAAAAAAGATCTCAAACCTTAAGCTTGATTTTTTTGAAGATCCCTATTCCCCATTTTTAAATTAATAGTTTTTAATAATCTTGTATCCCTTATCTTTAGCTACAAGTTTCAAGAAAATTAACTCTGACCTCAAATCACAAAGATCTAAATACAAATGTGGAAAGGGCAGATAAATTTTGTGTCTGTGGGGGACACGATCTCTTGTTTGTTGGTATAGCCACAGAAAACGGTTTTTTCTATAAACAGACGTTGATAGACGCCCATTATCCGGTTAACGGTCATGTCTATGAAATTTAACTGACCCTGGTTTTACACCTCCAGCGTAAGAAAAATATATAGTAAACTTGAGTCGGCCTTAGCAGAATAGAAGATGTGGAGGCACATCTCATGTTATAGACTGGAGTAACGTTAAGTTGATAAAACAGTTAGAGTTGAAATCTGAATTAAATATCAGAGGAACAATAGAAATATAAAACAAAGATATTGTGTTGAACAAAGAAGTTGGTTTAGGCTTAGAAGAAATATAGTACTGGACATAAATTTAATAAACTCTGGGTGTTTTATCTCTAGATGGCGCTAAAGGATCTTGTTTGTTTGTTTGTAATTAAGCAAAAACCTACACAATGGGCTATCTGTGCTCTACCCACCCCGGGTATCGAAACCCGGATTCTAGCGTTATAAGTCCACAGACATACCGCTGTGCCACTGGGGGGCGCGCTAAAGGAATGCAAATAATTATGTAGTTATATATGTCTTGACCAAACTTCAACTTTTACTCTAAAAGGTGATTTTGTAAGAGTACTGAGACATGTAGAGTCATCTCAGGGCTGGTCCCTGTTTTTAAATACATTGTTTATTGTGTAATTATTGAACTCCTTTTTATTGTACATATACATATATATTGTACAAGTGCCGTTTTAAATTATTTTAAAGTATTATTTCAATTTGTGAAAAAAAATTAACTTCCAACCCTGTTACAATTTCAAAATAAACACTTGTATACAATTTCAAAACTACATAAAATTTCCATTAAGTTCATTTTCATTACTCGTTTAGTTAAAACTGTAATAAAACAGCCATTTATCCTGTTAAATAAAATACTGAATTTATTAATAGATAAATTTAGATATGTTGATATAACAATCATGATTTTTGGTATTCTCAGATAAACTGATTTCCGTGCAAGTATCAGATAGGTCCGTTTAATAACGGGAGGATCGTGAGACAAATTTATGAAGTAATCTGAATTTGAAAACCAATTGAATTTAAGTAGTGTGGAAAATAAGGAGACTAGACACGTTTGATGAAAAATGAAAACACTTTATTTATTACAAAGCAAAAAAAAACAAAGTGCCTACATAGGATAGGTGAATAGACTGTCAACTTTTCTTCAAAAGTAGTGACTTCGACAGCCAAGTAGAACTCTCTAGAACTGAGGTTCCGTACTGATACAGGAAACCTCAATTTCTTTCAATGCGATAATGTCCTTTGTGATTGGCCATTCTCTCACAGTATTCATTGATTAGAACATATAGACATCATACACTTGGCCAGTGAAAGGATATTGCAGTAATTTGATCCTTTCCTACACTAATGTGAAACGTTGCTGCACCATCCCTGTGGGCAGAATAGATTTGGTTTTGTTTTGTTTTGAATTTCGCGCAAAGCTACTCGGGGTTATCTGCGTTAGTTGTTCCTAATCTAGCAGTGATGGACTAGAAGAAAGCATCTAGTCAACACCACCAACTACAAACTCTCGAGATACTTTTTTTTTTGCCAAGAAATACAGGGATTGACCACAATGTCCCCATTGCTGAAAGGACGAGCTTATTCGTTGACGGAGATTCGATCCCGCCACCCACAGATTGCAAGTCCAGTGCCTTAACCACCATGATGCAGAATAGATACTATTTCTTATTGATTACAACAGACACAAATTTAATTACAACAAAATTTCAATGGTGTTTAGCCCAATTATTTAAGACAAAATCGCATAGAAACAAGATAACAAGGAATGTTTAAAATTTCTATATTATTAAATATGGTGGTAAAATACATAATATGCCACATATCACAATATTCCCCTTATCTCTGTTTCAGGATTATCTTCAAGCGAACAATTAAAATTAAGCTTACACCAAATCATTTTTAAACACACGGCATGTAAAAGAAGCACGTTGATTTTCCTTTATTCTTATGAACAATTACATGCCTCGTATATGGCACAACCCTTTAACAAATAATTACACTTAACTGTAAGGAATAAACCTTTAAATACAGTTTAAAATACAGCTTAATACATTATAATAATAATACAACAAAGTTCCGTTGATTAACATTTAAAAATCCAAGCAAAATGATACATCATAAAATAATACACCATTAAAATGAAATAATTAGAAGAAAGCCCATTAATCTTATTCATTAATTATATATTGAAACATACAGAATAAAACCAAAGAAATATCCAGTAATTTTAATTTAAAATGCATAACACAGCACAAAAGAAAAACACTTTAATGTAAGTTAACAATTTAATAAAACAATATTCAAGTGGACACTTACAAAGAACAAAATACCCTTTAACAAAAAATTTCATATTGCATGTAAAGAAAAAAAACTTTATTGGTCACTTACTCCTTTAGAGCCTCCCAGTAGCACAGCGGAATATTTGCGGATTCATAACGCTAGAAACCGGGTTTAGATACTCGTGGTGAGCAGAGCACAGATAGCCCATTGTGTGCTTTTGTGCTTAACTACAAACAAACAAACTCATTTTAGAAGGAGATAGTCTAATAGAGTACTCTATTAGTAAAGATAAGAACATCAGAAGAAAAAAAAACAATAGAACAACATACAACTCTTAAACAAAGATCATCTGTCCCCTTCAGAAAGGAGCAGTCTAGCACGTTATGCATGTATAAAATTAACTTTAACTTAACCCTTTAAATGTGATTTAATATGCATAATTATAGACTACACAAAAAATGAAAAACAAACCCTTCATCAATGAAATGCTATATAAGACATATATAGAGACATATGAAAAAGTATGATGAACTAAACAGAATGAAGCCTTTGAATGTAAATATTAACAATGGGTAGTATAACCCTCGTTACCTCATTTATAAACATAAGGAAACATATATACAGATAAAACCTTTAATCCTGTCTCTCTTTATTACATGTGCATGTGTAAACATGAGCTTGTTATCAAAATAACACATGCGCAAAATATACACTTAAAAACATTAGGTCCTATATTCTACACACAATTTAGCAGGTTAAAGACAAAATATCTACACAAGACAACTACAAAATATACCCTTTAAAATACTTTAATATTACATCTCCTCCACCACACACATGAAAGAACTACAACATTGATTTAAAACAATATCATCACACAAACAATATACGGTTTAAAATATAATAATTTAACCAAACAAACAAGATTTACAATTCACCCAGAGTCACTCAAGATTTAATTCCCCACATCTTAATTACATCAGCAGAATTTCTAGGGCCACATTTAACTTGTGGTTGGCTCTGCTGAGTACTTCAGATTTTCCTGAGCTTTTGCGAAGAATCTCATGGTGTTGGGCCTACAGGTGGCACATTTCCTCCTTATAACATGTTAGAATAGTTACTCTTGACTTCAGCTGATCACCCTCCTGCTTTTATAGAGCTCAAGCCTTACAATTGGTAGCCAGTTCCTGACATCGTTTTTTCACCACCAGAATCTGCTTGGATGTGGGGTAGTTTATAATCACCTTTGGTGGTTTCATTAGAAATTCCACTCTCTGCATTCTTTGGGCCAGTGGTGTCTCTGCTACAACCACTGCACTGTGACTTTCCTGGTTCAAAGGGTGGTAGGTCCTGCCAACGATGTGGGCTTTTAATATTTTCTATAGAACTGTTTTACCTTTTCTATGCTATTAATACTTTTTATTTATTCTTACTATTTGTAATATCATTTTGTGGTATTGTAATGTTGGCAAAGAATTATAAAGAATAAAAAATTACAAACTAATAAATTTTTACCATATATATAAAAAGGACGAAAAACCTTAATATAATAAGAGACTGGAAAAAAAGAGACGTCTATGAAGTTCAGAAGTTCCATCTTACACTAGTCTTTTCTTAAAAGTCTTATAATTTTAGTATTAGCAAAACTTGCCCCTCGGTGGCACAGCAGTATGTCTCTGGACTTACAGCGCAAGAAACCTGGTTTCGATACCCAGGGTGGGCAGAGCACAGATAGCCCATTGTGTACTTTGTGCTTAACTACAAGCAACACTTATTTATTATTGATATAATTCATGAAAATATCACCTATATTTCTAAATGACAAGGATAACTAAAACTTAGGATATTAATAATCAGCATGGAGAATATTTTAGGAGTTTAAGGTTTTGTTAATTTGCAAAGGTTATGTTTCCGTACTGTTTTAGAAATTCTAGGACCTTCCAAAACCAATAGTTAACTCTTTTGCTTGTTGGATCTTATTTGTCCTTGTGGTGTAATGTCTTTCATTTTCTTGGTGAATTAACTTCCACTTTTCACAATATATGAAAGCTACTTTCTTAAATTACCTTCATTTGTATGTTCACAGGTATGTTTTTGATATTTTCAGATTTCCCGACAAGTATCAGAATGGCAAACTAGAAATAACAGAAGATTTTATCTAGAATAAGAGAAGCGTTCTGTTGTTGATAACATGACTTAATTGCAAGTTGCAAGTGAAATAAACAGATTGAACATATTTAAAGGACAGTGAAAGCATTTTTTAATTAGACACAAAAAATGATGGGCATATTTACATAGACAAGAGTATTATACCTCTACTTGAACAAGGAATAGCTCTTTAACTTTCCGTCTCTCAATTTGAATATCAACCAAACCAGTCACACCGAAAACTTTGTTCCCTCACATAATTGGTCGGTTTTGCATTTAGTTGATGTCACAACCGGCCAGTCAAAGATATTTTAATGCTAACCTGTTCAATTCAGAGTATACATGTAATACTGAATATTCCTACAGACAGAGATGCCAACTACTAGAGAGTAAAGAAACAAGTAACTAAAACAAAACAAAGGCAATGATTTTTTGGAGTGCAGCCAAAAATTTGATATCACTATAGAAGGTAGAAAACTCATGATATTCCCACATATAACACTTCTGCCTTTTCTTTCTCAGGTCAACAACTGAAATTGACTTTAAAATCAATCATTTTTAAACTCGCAACATGATCCAGAAATATCTTACCTTTACTCCATTCCTGAGACATGCACACGACAACATAAGCCCTTTTTGATAATGAATAAGTTATATGCAGGAACACGTAAAAAGACAAAAATAAATTTTAATAAAGATAATAAAATAGTACCAAACAAGGAGAATTTTAACAGAGATTACCTACCCCCTTTAGAAGGGGATAATCTAACAAATTACAGTTACAACTAAAATGAAAATATGTTAATGAATAAAGCAAAACATTAATAATGATAAAACTCAATGAAGAAAAAATTTAACCCCTTACATAAATGAATACCTGAAAAGTAAAAAAAAAATACAAAAATCCTTCATAATAAGTACTTGGAAATACCTTTTTGTTGTCAAGAAACCAATTAAAAAATAGCATAAAATAAACTTCTCACAGATATGAAATGATTAAAATCAGCAAAATGAACAAAAGCCTTTTATCAAAAACAATCAAAATATCTATCACACAAAATTCCTCAGTGGACACTTATGTAACTATCCGATGTTAGTGTACCATTATCAACATCGAGGAATCTGCTTTGCCAATCAAGTGATAAAGAAGCTGAGCATTAGCTGAGGTGTTTTGGCCTGTGTCTTCAGTCAAACTGACTTTTCTCTCCTCTATGATCTTCATTTGTGCTGACAATTTATCGAGCAACAGAATTAGGCTTCGTGAATACTCAACAACACAAATGAAAAAAGAAAAAAAACACTGGGTAGTTTAAAACTAATATATCCAGGCACATCCAGAATTTCGTCCTTCATACAAAAGTCCAGATTTTAATCTAATTTCAAGTGAATTCCATTTGTCAAAATTCAGTCGGGTATGTAGGCTAAAGTGGGTCATAACGTGTCATTATACCCATAAAGTAGGTACTGGTTAAGTGACACACCTACAGGCTTTACCAAGGGCGGATTCGAGGATTTCCCGATTCCCGAGCTTCCTTTGATTTCCATTTGACTTACTACCTATGGTCATGCTGCTCACTGCCCTCTCCATCAACTAGCACATGCTCGCCGAACTCCCCAACTCAACATCATTCCTAATCTATTGTCTGGTTGTCAATCTGACAGAGTCCGTTTCCAGTAAGAAGAAATGGAGGTCGAGACTGCTGGGGTCCTACCCAATCAAGCTGACTCGAGTTAGGCAACGTTCACCATATCCTTGACTGTGAGCTTTCGTCTATGTTTTAATTGCCTTTTCTTAGGGAGTTCCTTACATTTACAAATCGTGTAACAGTAGTTAAAATACGAATTACAAGGTTTCAGGGCATGGATGACGACTTCAGCTTCTCCTATTACATTTACATCCAGCATTTTCACGCCTTAAAAGTATATTGTGTAATGGAACGATAAGAAATTATGTGATAAAACTGTTTGCATATTAAAAATATCCCAACCTGCCCTACTCCTATTATAACCAACTACAACACTGGGTACACCATACCTCCTGTCAAATGGGGATACTTTTTGTGGAGGCAATGCAACAGCGAGTAGTGTTCCCTGGGGGGGGCATGCTCCACCAGAAAATTTAGGAAAAAAGGTGCACTTTTATGCATTCTGGGTAACTCCAGATATTTATTTACATTTATAAGATTGGAGTTATGTTTTCTTTGTTTTTTATTTACAGTGGGCTAATATACTAAGAGAATCACAGTCATCTGCTAATATTGTTATACACTTTTATTGTAAGAATTGAAAAATAAAAGAAATACACATATCCTGATTAGTATTCTTTGTTATATTCGTATGTTGCACTTTTGGCATCTTTCAATACCTGCTTGCTGGGCGTGTATTTACTGGCTGAGTTCAATTTGCAGTTTAAAAGGGCACATACTATGTCATGCCCTAAATCAGTCCTGTTCTCTGTTACGATGTTTCTCACCGTTGAAAATGCTCTTTCACTCAATGCACTGGGATATGTTACAACAAGCAGACACTTCATCAGCTTCGTCAAAGTAGGAAACAGATGCTGACCTGCATACGTTTTCTTGCTCAGTGTCTCACAAAATTTATCTACTTCTGTTTCGTTTGGTAAATTTTCATTGCCCATAAGCTGGTATTCGAGGTATTCATCTCGTAGTTGATCCATATCCTGTATACTTAGCTGTGGGAAGACCTGGGACAGCTTCACAACTAAAACAGAAAGCAATTGTTTTTCTAATTTGAGCGAAAATATTTCAGTGTTAGAATTCACCATGAAATAAATTGGCTAGTTAATGAATTTATTTCAAACAAGTCATTAAGCAATTACAAAGGTATTTCTCAAACAATTCTAGTTCAATTAAATTGGCGTAAAAATACATCATACATTATTCTTACCTCCATCTAGGGACACATCATGCCTGTTCACTTGATCAAGAACAGCAACGTCTTTCACGATTTGGTTAAACAGGGGGAAATACTTAATTATCTTTTCAACCACTCCTTCATAAAACGTTCTGACTGTCCTGTGAGACAGAATTGAAAAAATATATAATTTATATATTCCTTTAAATGTCGAGATGGTCATCAACTGACTGAATATTACTCTAATATAAAATGCCGTTGCAATGTTTCTTAATGATGCTGTGAAAATAATTATATACTGACATTTATGCCACTCAATTATGTCAGTCTCCAATAACCAACATTTCACTGACTGTATTTTACAACATTTATCTCAACTCATTGAAAGAACGTTGCTACAGTTACTGGCAGAATGTGATCTCCCATCTATAGCGAATGTGCTCTTGTTTCACATCCAATGTTGATGTTCTCATTATCCAACTGGTTCTCTTTTATCTTGGTTAGGTCTCTCTTGTTGACAATGGATGCAACTGGAATAAAGTAGCCCAGGAACTTCTTCAAGATTCTTTGCATTTATCCATGGAGATGATGCAACATCACTCCTTCAGCCTGCAAAGTAAAATAAAGCATTATAACAATTCTAAACGGTTAACCATGATACTTTTAATATGGGATGTGAAAATATAATACATTTTTAAGAATATATCAAGGAAGTGCACTTGTACCTACATCTACATTTTTTTATATTCTTAGAAATCTAATTTTGTATAACTACATGTTCTAGTTATTCATCAAGTATTAAAACTTTTAATGTAATTTTATCTGGAATTTAATGTTGAAGTCTGCCAATGGTTTCAGAGCAGACGACAGGAAATAGTACTACAGCTTCATTTCTACGTTTGAGAGATGCTCATTGCCATTTTTGACACGACCTCTCTTCTCTACATCCTCGTGGCTTGCGAAGTATGATTGAAGCGCTAGCTACTGGGCTATGATTCTTGTAGCACATGTCAATAAAGTCAACCATCTCTTACAACAGTATTTCATAATCTTCTTCATCTACACCTTTGAAAACTTTTGGAATTATATCTGTCCTTTTTGGACTAAAAAAGGCAGAAGAGAGATGAAAAACAATTTAAAAAATACTTGAGTACTTTGTAAATGAAAAGCGTATTCATTATTTTTAAAAATCAACATTTGCCGGGTATGTGTACATGGCTGAACACTTTTGCATTTTAAAATGAATTACGTTTTCTCAGAATGAAAGTAGATGTCCACCAGCATTTTCTCTACTGGCAGTGGAAACTCCTTGATTCTGACGCTCACATCAAGGTTTGCAAGATGAGAAATACACCCTAAATCAGAAACTGATTCTTGATAGTATTGAGTTATGTCGACCTTTCATTACACTTGCATTGTCACTGTTGAAAGCCACGACATTTTCCCGTGGGATCTGTCTTGTACTATAGAATGAAAAAAACGATAATAAATAAAAGCGTCACTACTTTTACTATGTAGAGAGAATAAATAATGATCAAATCAATGAAATTGTCTCTTTATCATTATTCATGTCGTAAGCACTTTACAGCGTTTTTACAAATAATGTTTTGAAGTTAATGTCATTTAAAAGGAATGTATAGACACAGGATTTTTACAATAATATAAACTAAAGTTAACTACGAGTATTGTCGAGCTTTTGGAATAGATTCACTACCGTGCCTATGTCGCAGACAGGCGTGTCTAGGAATCTAGTTTTTACTTTACATAGATCATTGTATGGGAAGGAGTACGAAATATTTTTCTTCACATCTATCATTTCTCTCATCACACATTAAACCAAAGTGCCGTATTCGACACATTTCAGTGACTCCAATCTTCACACTCTTGGCCAATGCACCTTCGAAAATAGAACCACAACATGTCAATGTGAATAATATAAATTATTATCATTATTGAGTTTTAAACATGGATACTAAACTTTTCCTTCACCTCTTTCAGATTCTATTTCTCTCAGTGTGTGTAATTATGCGGCTATAAAAAGAGGTGTGGTTGTCATGAAATCAATGTACCGTACGCTCAAGTTTTTTATGGTAGTACTGATTATAGAACGAAAATGAGTAAAATCTTACCTTTGACAATTAGTTTTGTCTTAGTCTTCCCTGCACAGCATTTCTTGGCCAAATTGCTATCTGGAAACATGCCCGGAATCATTTCAGAGAACTCATCAGTGATCACAAACGGCAAATTATCCTTCGCCACGAACATGGCAAGTTTAGTCTCGACATAGACAAATTTTTTGCACTCTTCTTCTCTTTGAAAAAATTCATTTATCTTGGTTTCTTGGAATTTAACAACAGCAGTGTTCTTTTCGTGTTTTTCTGAGCTGATAGTGTTATGTTTTGTTGTATCTTTCTTCCCACCTCTACCGATGCTGAAATTAATTTCACATAATCCATATAGTGCAAATTCATTGTCTTTGTTGCTTTTGGATATGAATGTGAATTCTCTAGTCCATTCCTCTTTGAATTTGCAAAAGTATTTTTGCCTTTTTGCAAGTTGTTTGTCACACCTTGCCGAGGTACGCTTTGCACTTGACGACGACATTTAGAAACTGGAAACTACCCACATTGCATCAGTGAAACACTGAGAATGAGGCTATTTATAGTAAAATTGTTAGGTATAATATATATAATGGCATGCAGTACGATAATTTTAACGAAATTATTATCACAGGAATAGGATATAAAATCTCATAGCCAATACTGGTGTATGAGCAGTATCTGAACTTTATGACATCAGCTAGCGTATGAAGACTAGGCTGCAGACGAATTCTGCTTTTATTAAGCATATGTTATTCCAAAGATAATTATGTTCCAAAGACATTTCTATTGATTAATATTTTTTCTTTAAGTATAACAATGTCACATAAAATGAGTAAATATTTACATCATCCTGGTTGGCACTCTCTGAAGTTGAATTTTGCGACTTTATTCTTTTTGTTAAATTATTGAAAGGGTTGACATCGGGAGATCGGGAAACAAGACTCTATATCGGGAAACTCCCGTCGAAATCGGGAAGTTGACAGGCCTGGTATACCACGTGTATATATTTGTTATGATATCTAAGCCACTGTTTATGAATTTCATTTGGTACTGATAAAACCGATTTTCCGACAAGTATCAGACAGGTAACCATGCAATGACATCAGATTCGGTAAAAAAAAATAGGGGGAGTATTCTGTAACTGATAGCTTGACTAAATTTTAAGTTGCATCCGAAATAAACAGATTTGACATATGTAAAGAACAGTGAAAAATATGTTTTATTTGGACACACACAAAAAGTGTGCGTACCCGCGTACACAATGGCTGATCTCCTCTAATGCTGGACGTACTTCAAGACGAATCTCTGCCGAAATAGTCACGAATATGTTTTATAATCCAAATTTCTTATTCTCCATCGATGTAAGTATTTAACATAATTTATTGAGAACACCAGTACAAAGAATTTCAAATGTGAGTTACCACTTTTCATTAACTCCAGTTGCTCAGAGGTAAGTCTGAGGGCATATAACTTTTTTGTTGTTGCACAAAGCTACACAAGGGGTTACATGTGCCTTGCCCAGCACGGGTATCGAAATAAGAGTTTTAGCGTCATAAGTTCCCAGACTTACCACTGAGCTTCCGAGGGGGGCTTATAACACTAAAAATAGATTTTATACCCGCGGTGGGAGGAGCACAGATAGCCCATTGTATAGCCTTGCGCTTAACAACACTTTCATTGAGTACTCAAACTTCAACTTGTTACATTTAGGCCTATAAGTAGTGGAAATTCTATTGAATTATATTTATTTTTCGCACAATAAAATGGAATACTAGTGGGTTTTTTTTATAATATACTTTACCATGTTTAAAAGACATTGACAATATGCAGTGGCGTAGCAAAGGTTCTCAGCACCCGGGGGCAAAGACACTTTTGGCGCTCCCACCTCTGAAATGTTTTGATTATTTGTTTTGTGACTCATTACCCACTTAATGACAATAACATAAAGAATTAATTACCGCCTTACACAGACCTAAAATAAAGTCACAATATAACATCTTACGATATCACAACTGTAAACCTGGAACTAATGAAGTATAGCCTACTAGGTGTACTTACATAATTTGTAAACCATTTTGATATTTATGTCATCCAGTATTGTTCAAAGTCACATAGCTAGAGTAATATTTCAAGCATGCAGAATAAATTTCTGTTATATCCCTAGTTTTGAAACTTATGTTTTATATGAGAAGCCAGTCACTTGTGGTGTACATGGATTATAAACAGATTGATAAAATACTACTTAAGTTTACAAATAACAAATTCTATTAGTTTACAAAACTGTACATATACTTAACTAGATATTGTACAGGTAGCATTCTGGTATTCGTGGTTACATTATATGCACCTATCGTGCTTTTTATGCTGCAAACGCATCAATTAAACTAACAAAAATTTAAGATATTAAG
>NW_013676427.1:0-2432 GCF_000517525.1 Limulus polyphemus
AATATCTAGTGTAAGAATTACTAAAAAGACAGTTAAAAATGTCGTAAATATATAATCTAAGAAGGAGAAAAAGACCATTATGAATGTCAAAAATCTAGTATAAGAATTACTAAAAAGAGAGTTTCATAGTCGTAAATATATAATGAAAGAAGTACAAAAAGATCAATATGAATGTCAAAAAATCTAGTGTAATAAGGACTAAAAAGACCATTATGAATGTCAAAAAATCTAGTTTAAGAGTTACTAAAAAGACCATTATGAATGTCAAAAAATCTAGTGTAAGAATTACTAAAAAGAGAGTTTCAAAGTCGTAAATATATAATGTAAGAAGTACAAAATGATTATTATGAAGGTCAAAAATCTAGTGTAATAAGAACTAAAAAGACCATTATGAATGTCAAAAAAATCTAGTGTAAGAATTATTAAAATGATCGTTATCATAGTTAACAAAATCTAGTGGAAGAAGGACTAAAAAGACAGTTATCAAAATCGTAAATATATAATCTAAGAAGGAGATAAAAACCATTATGAATGTCAAAAAATCTAGTGTAAGAATTAATAAAAAGAGAGTTTCAAAGTCGTAAATATATAATGTAAGAAGTACAAAAATATCATTATGAAAGTAAAAAAAATCTAGTGTAATAAGGACTAAAAAGACCATTATGAATGTCAAAAAACTCTAGTGTAATAATTACTAAAAAGAACATTATGAATGTCAAAAAATCTCGTGTATGAATTATTAAAATGATCGTTATCAAAGATAACAAAATCTAGTGGAAGAACGACTAAAAAGACCATTATCAAAGTCAACAAAATCTAATGAAAGAAAGACTAAAAAGACCATTATGAATGTCAAAAAATCTAGTTTCAAATGAGTTTCAAAGTCGTAAAAATATAATGTAAGAAGAACAAAAAGATCATTATGAAAGTAAAAAAATCTAGTGTAATAAGGACTAAAAAGACCATTATGAATGTCAAAAAAATCTAGTGTAAGAATTTTTAAAATGATCGTTATCAAAATTAACAAAATCTAGTGGAAGAAGGACTAAAAAGACAGTTATCCAAGACAACAAAATCTAGTGAAAGAAAGACTAAAAACACCATTAAGAATGTCAAAAAATCTAGTGTAAGAATTACTAAAAAGACAATTACTAAAGTCGACAAAATCTAGTGGCAGAAAAATAAAAAGACCGTTATCAAAGTCAAAAAATCTAGTGTAAGAATTACTAAAAAGAGAGTTTCATTGTCGAAAATATATAATGTAAGAAGTACAAAAAGACCATTATGAATGTCAAAAAAATCTAGTGTAATAAGGAACTAAAAAGACCATTATGAATGTCAAAAAATCTAGTGTAAAAATTTTTAAAATGATCGTTATCACAGTTAACAAAATCTAATGGAAGAAGGACTAAAAAGACAGTTATCCAAGTTAACAAAATCTAGTGAAAGAAAGACTATAAAGACCATTATGAATGTCAAAATATCTAGTGTAAGAATTACTAAAAATACCGTTATCAAAGTCTAGAATATATATTGTAAGAAAGACAAAAAGACCATTTTGAATGTCAAAATATCGAGTGTAAGAATTATTAAAAATACCGTTATCAAAGTCGTGAATATATAATTTAAGAAAGACAAAAAAGACCATTATGAATGTAAAGAAATATAGTGTAATAAGTACTAAAAAGATCATTATGAATGTCAAAAAATCTGGTGTAAGAATTATTAAAATGATCGTTATCAAAGTTAACAAAATCTAGTGGAAGAAAGACTAAAAAGACAGTTATCCATGTTAAACAAAATCTAGTGAAAGAAAGACTATAAAGACCATTATGAAAGTCAAAATATCGAGTTTAAAGATTACTAAAAAGACAGTTATCCAAGTTAACAAAATCTAGTGAAAGAAAGACTATAAAAACCATTATGAATGTAAAAATATCTAGTGTAAGAATTACTAAAAAGACAGTTATCAAAGTCGTAAATATATAATTTAAGAAGGACAAAAAGACCATTATGAATGTCAAAAAATTTAGTGTAAGTAGTACTAAAAAGACAATTATGAATGTCAAAAAATCTAGTTTAAGAATTATTAAAATGATCGTTATCAAAGTTAATAAAATCTAGTGGTAAAAGGACTAAAAATACATTTATCCAAGTCAACAAAATCTAGTGAAAGAAAGACTATAAAGACCATTATGAATGTCAAAATATCTAGTGTAAGAATTAAAAAAAAGACAGTTATCAAAGTCGTAAATATATTATCTAAGAAGGACAAAAGGCCATTATGAATGTCAAAAAATTTAGTGTAAGTAGGACTAAAAAGACAATTATCAATGTCAAAAAATCTAGTGTAAGAATTATTAAAATTATCGTTATCAAAGTTAATAAAATCTAGTGGTAAAAGGACTAAAAAGACAGTTATCCAAGTCAAC
>NW_013676427.1:3060-5097 GCF_000517525.1 Limulus polyphemus
GAATGACAAAAAAATCTAGTGTAAGATTTATTAAAATGATCGTTATCAAAGTTAAAAAAATCTAGTGGAAGAAGGACTAAAAAGACAGTTATGCAAGTCAACAAAATCATGTGAAAGAAGTACTAGAAAGACCATTATCAAAGTCGCAAAAATCTAGTGGCAGAAAGATGAAAAGACCGTTATCAAAGTCGACAAAATCTAGTGAAAAAGAGCTAAAATACCGTTATCAAAGTCGTGAATATATATTGTAAGAAAGACTAAAAGACCATTATTAATGTCAAAAAATATAGTGTAAAAAAGACTAAAAAATCCATTATGAATGTCGAAAAAATCTAGTGTAAGAATTATTAAAATGATCGTTATCAAAGTTAAAAAAATCTAGTGGAAGAAGGACTAAAAAGACAGTTATCCAAGTCAACAAAATCCAGTGAAAAAAGTACTAGAAAGACCATTATCAAAGTCGCAAAAATCTAGTGGCAGAAAGATGAAAAGACCGTTATCAAAGTCGACAACATCTAGTGAAAAAGAGCTAAAATACCGTTATCAATGTCGTGAATATATATTGTAAGAAACACAAAAAGACCATTATTAATGTGAAAAAATATAGTGTAATAAGGACTAAAAAGACCATTATGAATGTGAAAAAATCTAGTGTAAGAATTAATAAAAAGACCATTATGAATGTCAAAAAATCTTGTGTAAGAATTAGTAAAATGATCGTTATCAAAGTTGAAAAAATCTAGTGGAAGAACAACTAAAAAGACCATTATCAAAGTCAACAAAATCTAATGAAAGAAAGACTAAAAAGACCATTATGAATGTCAAAAAATATGGTGTAATAAGGAATAAAAAGACCATTATGAATGTCAAAAAATCTAGTGTAATAAGGACTAATAAGACCATTATGAATGTCAAAAAAATCGAGTGTAAGAATTATTAAAATGATCGTTATCAAAGTTAACAAAATCTAGTGGAAGAAGGACTAAAAAACAGTTATCCAAGTCAACAAAATCTAGTGAAAGAAAGACTATAAAGACAATTATGAATGTCAAAATATCTAGTGTAAGAATTATTAAAAATACCGTTATCAAAGTCGTGAATATATAATTTAAGAAAGACAAAAAAGACCATTATGAATGTAAAAAATATAGTGTAATAAGGACTAAAAAGATCATTACGAATGTCAAAAAATCTAATGTAAGAATTATTAAAATGATCGTTATCCATGTTAACAAAATCTAGTGAAAGAAAGACTATAAATACCATTAAGAATGTCAAAATATCTTGTGTAAGAATTACTAAAAAGACAGTTATCAAAGTCGTAAATGTATAATGTAAGAAGGACAAAAAGACCATTATGAATGTCAAAAAATTTAGTGTAAGTAGGATTAAAAAAGACAATTATGATGTCAAAAAATCTAGTGTAAGAATTATTAAAATGATTGTTATCAAAGTTAACAAAATATAGTGGAAGAAGGACTAAAAAGACAGTTATCCAAGTCAACAAAATCTAGTGAAAGAAAGACTATAAAGACAATTATGAATGTCAAAATATCTAGTGTAAGAATTACTAAAAAGACAGTTATCAAAGTCGTGAATCTATATTGTAAGAAAGACTAAAAGACCATTATTAATGTCAAAAAATATAGTGTAAAAAGGACTAAAAAATCCATTATGAATGTCAAAAAATCTAGTGTAAGAATTACTAAAAAGACAGTTATCAAAGTCGTAAATATATAATGTAAGAACGACAAAAAGACCATTATGAATGTCAAAAAATTTAGTGTAAGTAGGACTAAAAAGACAATTATCAATGTCAAAAAATCTAGTGTAAGAATTATTAAAATGATTGTTATCAAAGTTAACAAAATCTAGTGGAAGAAGGACTAAAAAGACAGTTATCCAAGTCAACAAAATCTAGTGAAAGAAAGACTATAAAGACCATTATGAATGTCAAAATATCTAGTGTAAGAATTACTAAAAAGACAGTTATCAAAGTCGTAAATATATAATGTAAGAACGACAAAAAGACCATTA
>NW_013676427.1:5111-11165 GCF_000517525.1 Limulus polyphemus
TATAAAGACCATTATGAATGTCAAAATATCTAGTGTAAGAATTACTAAAAAGACAGTTAACAAAGTCGTAAATATATAATCTAAGAAGGAGAAAAAGACCATTATGAATGTCAAAAAATCTAGTGTAAGAATTACTAAAAAGACAGTTATCAAAGTCGTAAATATATAATGTAAGAACGACAAAAAGACCATTATGAATGTCAAAAAATTTAGTGTAAGTAGGACTAAAAAGACAATTATCAATGTAAAAAAATCTAGTGTAAGAATTATTAAAATGATTGTTATCAAAGTTAACAAAATATAGTGGAAGAAGGACTAAAAAGACAGTTATCCAAGTCAACAAAATCTAGTGAAAGAAAGACTATAAAGACAATTATGAATGTCAAAATATCTAGTGTACGAATTACTAAAAAGACAGTTATCAAAGTCGTAAATATATAATGTAAGAAGGACCAAAAGACCATTATGAATGTCAAAAAATTTAGTGTAAGAATTACTAAAAAGATCGTTATCAAAGTTAATAAAATCTAGTGGAAGAAGGTCTAAAAGACAATTTTCAAAGTCATCAAAATCTAGTATAAGAATTACTAGAAAGACCGTTATCAAAGTAGCAAAAATCTAGGTTCAGAAAGATGAAAAGACCGTTATCAAAGTCGACAACATCTAGTGAAAAAGAGCGAAAATACCGTTATCAAAGTGGTAAATATATATTGTAAGAAAGACAAAAAAACCGTTATGAATGTCAAAACATTTAGTGTAAGTAGGACTAAAAATACCATTATGAATGTCAAAAAATCTACTGTAAGAATTATTAAAATGATCGATATCAAAGTTAACAAAATCTAGTGGAAGAGAGACTAAAAAGACAGTTATCCATGTTAACAAAATCTAGTGAAAGAAAGACTATAAAGACCATTATGAATGTCAAAATATCTAGTGTAAGAATTATTAGAAATACCGTTATCAAACTCGTGAATATATAATTTAAGAAAGACAAAAAAGACCATTATGAATGTAAAAAAATATAGTGTAATAAGGACTAAAAAGATCATTATGCATGTCAAAAAATCTAGTGTAAGAATTATTTCAGAGATCGTTATCAATGTTAACAAAATCTACTGGAAGAAGGACTAAAAAGACAGTTATCCAAGTTAAGAATATCTAGTGAAAGAAAGACTCTAAAAACCATTATGAATGTCAAAATATATAGTGTAAGAATTACTAAAAATACCGTTATCAAAGTCATGAATATATAATTTAAGAAAGACAAAAAAGACCATTATGAATGTCAAAAAATATAGTGTAATAAGGACTAAAAAGATCATTATGAATGTCAAAAAATCTAGTGTAACAATTATTAAAATGATCGTTATCAAAGTTAACAAAATCTAGTGGAAGAAAGACTAAAAAGACAGTTATCCATGTTAACAAAATCTAGTGAAAGAAAGACTATAAAGAGCATTATGAATGTCAAAATATATAGTGTAAGAATTACTAAAAAAACAGTTATCAAAGTCGTAAATATATAATGTAAAAAGGACAAAAAGACCATTATGAATGTCAAAAAATTTAGTGCAAGTAGTACTAAAAATAAAATTATGAATGTCAAAAATCTAGTGTAAGAATTATTAAAATGATCGATATCAAAGTCAACAAAATCTAGTGGTATAAGGACTAAAAAGACAGTTATCCAAGTCAACAAAATCTAGTGAAAGAAAGACTATAAAGACCATTATGAATGTCAAAATATCTAGTGTAAAAAGTACTAAGAAGACCGTTATCAAAGGTAAGAAAATCTAGTTTAAGAAGGTCTAAAAAGAACGTTATCAAATCTTAAGTAAGGAGGAATAAAAAGACCGTTATCAAAGGCGACAAAATCTAGTATAAGAAGGACTAAAAAGACCGTTATCAAAGTCGACAAAATCTAGTGTAAGAAAGACTAAAAAGCCATTATGAATTTCAAAAACTTTAGTGTCTGAATAACTAAAAAAGCTGTTACCAAAGTCGAAAAAATCTAGTTTCAGAAGGTCTAAAAAGACCGTTATCAAAGTCGACAAAATTTGGTGTGATAACGACTAAAAAGTCCGATATCAAAGTCGAAAAAATCTTAAGTAAGAAGGAATAAAAATACCGTTATCAAATGCGACAAAATCTAGGGTAAGAAGAAGTAAAAAGACCGTTATCAAAGTCGAAAACATCGAGTGTAAGAAGGACTAAAAAGTCCATTATCAAAGTCAAAAAAATCTAGTGTAACAAGAACTAAAACGACCGTTATCAAAGTCGACAAAATCTAGTGTAAGAAAGAATAAAAAGCCATTAAGTTTTCAAAAAATTTAGTGTAAGAAGAAGTAAAAAATCTGTTATCAAAGTCGAAAAAATCTAGTATAAGAAGGACTAAAAAACCGTTATCAAAGTAGACAAAATATAGTGAAAGAAGGATTAAAAAGACCGTTATCAAAGTCGAAAAGATCAAATTTAAGAAGGACTAAAAAGGCCATTATAAATTCGAAAACATCTAGTATAAGAAGGACTAAAGAGACCGTTATCAAAGTCGACAAAATTTAGTGTAAGAAGGATTAATAAGACCGTTATCAAAGTCGAAAACATCTAGTGTAAGAAGGACTAAAAAGGCCGTAATCAAAGTAGAAAAAATCTAAAGTAAGAAGGAATAAAAAGACCGTTATCAAAGTAGAAAAAATCTAGTGTAAGAAGAAATAAACAGACTGTGATCAAATCCATCAAAATCTGTTGGAAGAAGGATTAAAAAGACCGTTATCAAAGTCCACAAAAACTAGTGTAAGAAGGACTAAAAAGACCGTTATCAAAGTCGACAAAATCTAGAGTAACAAGGACTAAAATGACCGTTATTTAATCACTCAAAATATATTGGAAGAAGTATTAGAAAGACTGTTATCATAGTCGAAAAAATCTAGTGTAAATAGAACTAAACTGACCGTGATCAAATCCATCAAAATCTTTTGGAAGAAGGATTAAAAAGACCGTAACCAAAGGCGACAAAATCTAGTGTAAGAAGGACTCAAAAAACCGTTATCAAAGTCGACAATATCTAGTGTAAGAAGGACTAAAACGACCGTTAGCAAAGTCGACAAAATCTAGAGTAACAAGAACTAAAATGACCGTTATCAAAGTCGCCAAAATCTAGTGTAAGAAGGACTAAACGAGACCGTTATCAAATCAAACAAAGTATGTTGGAAGAAGGAACAAAAAGAACGTTATCAATGTCGAAAAAATCTAGTGTAAGAAGAAGTAAAAACACCGTTATCAAAGTCGACAAGATCTAGTGTAAGAATGACTAAAAAGACCGGAATCAAATCCAACAAAATCTGTTGGATGAAGAATTAAAAAGACCGTTATCAAAGTCGAAAATATCTAGTGTAAAAAGGACTAAAAAGAACGTTATCAAAGCTAAGAAAATCTAGTGTAAGAAGGTCTAAAAATACCGTTATCAAATCCACTAAAATCTGTTGGATGAATGATTAAAAAGACCGTTATCAAACTCGAAAATATCTTGTGTAAGAAGGACTAAAATGACCGTTATAAAACTCGAAAGAATTTAGTGTAATAAGGACTAAAAAGTCTGTAATCAAAGTAGAAAAAACCTAAAGTAAAAAGGAATAAAAAGAGCGTTATCAAAGTCGAAAAAATATAAAGTAAGAAGGACTCAAAAGACCGTTATCAAAGTCAACAAAATCTAGTGTAAGAAAAACAAAAAAGGCCATTGTGAATTTCAAAAAGATTTAGTGTAAGAAGAAATAAAAAAGCCGTTATCAAAGTCTAAAAAATCTAGTGTAAAAAGTACTAAAAAGACCCTTATCAAAGTTGAAAAGATTTAGTGTAAGAAGAATTGAAAAGACCGTTATCAAAGTAGTAAACATCTAGTGTAAGAAGGACTAATAAGGTAGTTATCAAGGTCGAAAAAAATCTAGTGTAAGAAGGACTAAAACGACCGATATCAAAGTCGACAAGATCTAGCGTAAGAGGGACTAAAAGACCGTAATCAAATCCACCAGGATCTGTTGGATGAAGAACTAAAAAGACCGTTATGAAAGATGAAAATATCTAGTGTAAGAAGGACTAAAAAGACCGTTATCAAAGTCGACAAAATTTAGTGTAAGAAAGACTAAAATAGCCATTATGAATTTCAAACAGATTTAGTGTAAGAAAAAATAAAAAAGTCGTTATCAAAGTCGAAGAAATCTAGTGTAAGAAGGACTAAAAAGACCCTTATCAGAGATGACAAGATTTAGTGTAAGAAGAATTAAAAATGTCGTTATCAAATTCGAAAAAATATAGTGTAAGAAGGAGTCAAAAGACCTTTATCAAAGTCGAAAGTAACTAAAGTAAGAAGGAATAAAAAGACTGTTATCAACGTCGAAAAAATCTAGACTAACAATGATCAAAAAGACCGTTATCAAAGTCTGCAAAATTTGGTGTAATAACGATAAAAAATTCCTATATCAAAGTCGAAAAAATCTTAAGTAAGAAGGAATAAAAATACCGTTATCAAAGGCGACAAAATCTAGTGTAAGAAGGAATAAAAAGACCGTTATCAAAGTCGACAAAATCTAGAGTAACAAAGATTAAAACGACCGTTATTTCATCAATCAAAATATATTGGAAGAAGGATTAAAAAGACTGTTATCATAGTCGAAAAAATCTACTGAAATAAGAACTAAACTGACCGTGATCAAATCCATCAAAATCTTTTGGAAGAAGGATTAAAAAGACCGTTATCAAAGTAGAACAAATTTAGTGTAATAAGGACTAAAAAGACCGTAATCAAAGTAGAAAAAACCTAAAGTAAGAAGGAATAAAAAGACCGTTATCAAAGTCGACAAAATCTAGTGTAAGAAGGACTAAAAAGGATATTATCAAAGTCAAAAAAATCTAGTGTAACAAGAACTAAAAAGACCGTTATCAAAGTCGAAAAATCTAGTGTAAGAAGAAGTAAAAATACCGTGATCAAATTCGACAAAATCTTGAGTAACAAGGACTAAACAGACCGTGATCAAATCCATCAAAATCTGTTGGAAGAAGGATTAAATAGACCGTTTTCAAAAACGAAACAATTTAGTGTAATAAGGACTAAAAGGACCGTAATCAAAGTAGAAAAAACCTAAAGTAAGAAGAAAAAAAAAGACTGTTATTAAAGTAGAAAAAATCTAGTGTAAGAAGGAATAAAAAGACCGTTATCAAAGGAGACAAAATCTAATGTAAGAAAGACTAAAAAGCCATTATGAATTTCAAAAAAATTAGTGTAAGAAAAACTAAAAAAGCTGTTATCAAAGTCGAAAAAATCTATTATAAGAAGGACCATAAAGACCGTTATCAAAGTCGACAAAATTCAATGTAATAACGATTAAAGAGACCGTTATCAAAGTCGAAAACATATAGTATAAGATGGACTAAAAAGGCCGTTATTAAAGTCGAAAAAATCTAGTGTAAGAAGAACTAAACAGACCTTGATCAAGTCCTTCAAAATCTGTTGGAAGAAGGATTAAAAAGACCGTTATAAAAGTCGAAAAAATTTAGTGTAATAAAGACAAAAAACACCGTAATCAAAGTAGAAAAAACCTAAAGTAAGAAGGAATAAAAAGACTCTTATTAAAGTAGAAAAAATCTAGTGTAAGAATGACTCAAAAGACCGATATCAAAGTCGAAAAAATCTTAAATAAGAAGGTATAAAAAGACCGTTATCAAAGGCGACAAAATCTAGTATAAGAAGGAGTAAAAAGACCGTTATCAAAGACGAAAACATCTAGTGTAAGAAGGACTAAAATGGTCGTTATCAAAGTCAAAAAATCTAGTGTAAGAAGTACTCAAAAGACCGTTATTAAAGTCGAATATATCTAAAGTAAGAAGGAATAAAAAGACCGTTATCAAAGTCGAAAAAATCTAGATTAACAAGGACCAAAAAGACCGTTATCAAATCCATCAAAATAAGTTGGAAGAAGGATTAAACACACCGTTATCAAAATCGACAAAATCTATTTTAAGGAGGGAATAAAAGACCGTTATCAAAGTCGACAAAAA
>NW_013676427.1:12165-17060 GCF_000517525.1 Limulus polyphemus
AAGTTGGAAGAAGGATTAAACACACCGTTATCAAAATCGACAAAATCTATTTTAAGGAGGGAATAAAAGACCGTTATCAAAGTCGACAAAAACTAGTGTAAGAAGGACTAAAAATACCGTTATCAAAGTCGAAAAAATCTAGTGTAAGAAGGACTAAAAAGGTCGTTATCAAAGTCGACAAAATCTAGAGTAAGAAAGACTAAAAAGCCATTATGAATTTCAAAAAATTTAGTGTAAGAAGAACTAAGAAAGCTGTTATCAAAGTCGAAAAAAATCTAGTATAAGAAGAACTAAAAAGAACGTTATCAAATTCCAAAAAATATAGTATAAGAAAGACTAAAAAGCCATTATGAAGTACAAAAATTTAGTGTAAGAAGAATTAAAAAAGCTGTTATAAAAGTCGAAAAAATCTAATATAAGAAGGACTAAAAAGACCGTTACAAAGTCGTCAAAATTTGGTGTAATAACGACTAAAAAGTCCGATATCAAATTCGAAAAAATCTTAAATAAGAAGTAATAAAAATACCGTTATCAAAGGCGACAAAATCTAGTGTAAGAAGGACTAAAAAGACCGTTATCAAAGTCAACAAATTCTAGCGGATGAAGGATTAAAAAGCCGTTTTCAGAGTCGACAAATGTAGTGTAAGAAGGACTAAAAAGACCGTTATCATAGTCGAAAATATCTAATGTAAGGAGGACTAAAAAGACAATTATCAAAGTCGAAAAAATCTAGATTAACAAGGACCAAAAAGACCGTTATCAAAATCGACAAAATCTATTTTAAGGAGAGAATAAAAAGACTCTTATTAAAGTAGAAAAAATCTAGTGTAAGAATGACTCAAAAGACCGTTATCAAAGTCAAAAAATCTAGTGTAAGAAGGACTAAAAAGGTCGTTATCAAATTCGACAAAATCTAGAGTAAGAAAGACTAAAAAGCCATTATGAATTTCAAAAAATTTACTGTAAGAAGAACGAAAAAATCTGTTATCAAAGACGAAAAAATCTAGTATAAGAAGAACTAAAAAGAGCGTTATCAAAGTCGACAAAATTTGGTGTAATAACGACTAAAAATTCCGATATCAAAGTCGAAAAAATCTTAAGTAAGAAGTAATAAAAATACCGTTATCAAAGGCGACAAAATCTAGTGTAAGAAGGACTAAAAAGACCGTTATCAAAGTCAACAAATTTTAGCGGATAAAGGACTAAAAAGCCGTTTTCATAGTCGAAAAAATCTAATGTAAGGAGGACTAAAAAGACAGTTATCAAAGTCGAAAAAATCTAAAGTAAGAAGGAATAAAAAGAAAGTTATCAAAGTCGAAAAAATCTAGATTAACAAGGACCAAAAAGACCGTTATCAAATCCATCAAAATCTGTTGGAAGAAGGATTAAACACACCGTTATCAAAATCGAAAAAATCTATTTTAAGGAGGGAAAAAAAGACTCTTATTAAAGTAGAAAAAATCGAGTGTAAGAATGACTAAGAAGACCGTTATAAAAGTCAACAAATTATAGCGGATGAAGGACTAAAAAGCCGTTTTCAAAATCGACAAAATCTTTGTTAAGGAGGGAATAAAAGACCGTTAGCAAAGTCGATAAAAACTAGTGTATGAAGGACTAAAAATACCGTTATCAAAGTCGAAAAAATCTAGTGTAAGAAGGAATAAAAACACCGTTATCAAAGTCGACAAAATCTAGAGTAACAAGGACTAAAAAGACCGTTATTTAATCAATAAAAATATATTGGAAGAAGGATTAAAACGACCGTTATCAATGTCGAAAAAATCTAGTGTAAGAAGAACTAAACTGACCGTGATCAAATCCATCAAAATCTTTTGGAAGAAGGATTAAAAAGACCGTTATCAAAGTAGAAAAAATTTATTGTAATAAGAACTAAAAAGACCGTAATCAAAGTAGAAAATACCTAAAGTAAGAATTATTAAAAAGACCGTTAACAAAGTCGAAAAAATCTAGTGTAAGAAGGACTCAAAAAGCAATTATCAAAGTCGACAAAATCTAGTGTAAGAAGAACTAAACTGACCGTGATCAAATCCATCAAAATCTTTTGGAAGAAGGATTAAAAGACCGTTATCAAAGTCGAAAAAATCTAGTGTAAGAAGGAATAAAAAGTCGTTATCAAAGTCGAAAAAATCTAGTGTAAGAAAAACTCAAAAGACCGTTATCAAAGTCGACAAAATCTAGTGTAAGAAAGACTAAAAAGGCCATTATGAATTTCAAACAGATTTAGTGTAAGAAGAATTAAAAAAAGTCGTTATCAAAGTCGAAAAAATCTAGTGTAAGAAGGACTAAAAAGACCCTTTCAAAGTTGAAAAGATTTAGTGTAAGAAGAATTGAAAAGACCATTATCAAAGTCGACAAAATCTAGTGTAAGAATGACTAAAGGGACCGTTATCAAATCAATCAAAGTATGTTGGAAGAAGGATTAAAACGACCGTTATCAATGTCGAAAAAATCTAGTGTAAGAAGGACTAAAAAATCCGTTATCAAAGTCGACAAAATTAAGTGTAAGAAGGAGTAAAAAGACGTTATCAAAGTCGAAAAAATCTAGTGTAACAAGAACTAAAAAGACCGTTATCAAATTCGACAAATTCTACTGTAAGAAAGACTAAAAAAGCCATTATGAATTTCAAAAAATTTTGTGTAAGAAGAACTAAAAAAGCTGTTATCAAAGTCAAAAAATCTAGTATAAGAAGGACTAAAAATACCGTTATCAAAGGCGACAAAATCTAGTGTAAGAAGGAGTAAAAAGACCTTTATCAAAGTCGAAAACATCTAGTGTAAGAAGGACTAAAAAGGCCATTATCAAAGTCAAAAAAATCTAGTGTAACAAGAACTAAAAAGACCGTTATCAAATTCGATAAATCTAGTATAAGAAAGACTAAAAAGCCATTATGAATTTGAAAAAATTTTGTGTAAGAAGGACTAAAAAATCCGTTATCAAACTCGACAAAATTTAGTGTAAGAAGTAGGAAAAAGACATTTATCAAAGTCGACAAAAACTAGTGTAAGAAAGATTGAAAAGCCATTATGAATTTGAAAAAAATTAGTGTAAGAAGTAGGAAAAAGACATTTATCAAAGTCGACAAAAACTAGTGTAAGAAAGATTGAAAAGCCATTATGAATTTCAAAAAATTTAGTGTAAGATGAACTAAAAAAGCTGTTATCAAAGTCGAAAAATCTAGTGAAAGAAGTATTAAAAAGACCGTTATCGAAGTCGAAAACATCTAGTGTAAGAAGGACTAAAAAGGCCATTATCAAAGTCAAAAAAATCTAGTGTTAGAAGGAGTAAAAAGACCGTTATCAAAGTCGACAAAATTTAGTGAAAGAAGTATTAAAAAGACCGTTATCGAAGTCGAAAACATCTAGTGTAAGAAGGACTAAAAAGGCCATTATCAAAGTCAAAAAAAATCTTATGTAACAAGAACTAAAAAGACCGTTATCAAAGTCGAAAAAATCTAGTGTAAGAAGAACTAAACAGACCGTGATCAGATCCATCAAATATCTGTTGGAAGAAGGATTAAAAAGACCCTTATCAAAGTCGAAAAAATTTAGTGTAATAAGGACTAAAAATACCGTAATCAAAGTAGAAAAAACCTAAAGTAAGAAGGAATAAAAAGACCGTTATCAAAGTCAAAAAAATCTAGTGTAAGAAGGACTCAAAAGACCGTTATCAAAGTCAACAAAATCTAGTGTGAGAAGGACAAAACGACCGTTATCAAAATCGAAAAGATTTAGTATAAAAAGAATTAAAACGACCGTTATCAAAGTAGAAAACATCTAGTGTAAGAAGGACTAAAAAGGTCTTTATCAAAGTCGAAATAAATCTAGTGTAAGAAGGACTAAAACGACCGTTATTAAAGTCGACTTTATCTAGAGTAACAAGAACTAAAATGACCGTTATCAAAGTCGACAAAATCTAGTGTTAAAAGGACTAAAGAGACCGTTATCAATTCAATCAAAGTATGTTGGAGAAAGGATTAAAACGACCGTTATCAATGTCAAAAAAATTTGGTGTAAGAAGGACTAAAAAATCCGTTATCAAAGTCGACAAAAAATATTGTAAGAAGGAGTAAAAAGACCGTTATCAAAGTCGACAAGATCTATTGTAAGAATAAAAAAAAAGACCGTAATCAAATCCAAATGAATCTGTTGGAGGAAGAATTAAAAAGACAGTTATCAAAGTCGAAAATATCTAGTGTAAAAAGGACTAAAAAGGACGTTATCAAAGCTAAGAAAAACTAGTGTAAGAAGGTCTAAAAATACCGTTATCATATCCACCATAATCTGTTGGATGAAGGATAAAATGACCGTTATCAAAGTCGAAAATATCTAGTGTAAGAAAGACTTAAAACACCGTAATGAAATTAGAAAAAACCTAAAGTAAGAAGAAATAAAAAGACTCTTATTAAAGTAGAAAAAATCTAGTGTAAGAATGACTGAAAAGACCGTTATCAAAGTCGAAAAAATCTAATGTAAGAAGGAATAAAAAGACCGTTATCAAAGTCGAAAAATCTAGATTAACATGGACTAAAAAGAACGTTATCAAATCTATCAAAATCTGTTGGAAGAAGGATTAAAAACACCGTTATAAAAAACGACAAAATCTATTGTAAGGAAGAAGTAAAAAGACCGTTCTCAAAGTCGACAAAAACTAGTTTAAGAAGGACTAAAAAGACCGTAATAATATACATAGACACGATGATTATACTATACTTTATAAAGACATGGGTAAAATACATAGACACGATAATTTTAATATACCTTATTAAGACATATGTAAAATACATCACTAGATGATTATACCATACTTTATTAAGACATGGGTAAAATACATCAACACAATGATTATACCATACTTTATTAACACATGGGTTAAC